>NC_081763.1:4974557-5274557 GCF_963082965.1 Carassius carassius
TATATGTGGCTTGCAAAAAAAAAATAGATATCCCGGGAATAAATAAGAATTTTTAAAATCTTGTGAAAATCCACACAATGTTGACAACACAGCTTCCACACCAACACAACTAACTGAACTCAACTTTTTATGTTATCAAACCCACAAGCAGATCCAAGTCGGGCCCTCTCTCTCTCATCCTGTCAGTCACTGTATACCCCCTCGAGCCTTTCAGACTGACGAGAGAAACAAAGCAACTCTAGCATCTAAAAAAAGGATATTTATTGTTTTTTGCTGCTTGTGTTGCCATAGAGACCTTACGTTTCCTTAATTCTGCCAGTGGGTATTGAGGAACATTGTGTGATTAACATTTTGAATGGCAAATATGTGCCTTTACGAATTTCTTCTCAAAACAACAGTTACACTGAAAACTCAACTTTGCCCTCACGTTGTCTAAATATTATAATGACACCATTTCTTTTAAACACAAAAGGATATGTCTATCTGAACATCCTTTCAGCTGAATCTGGCTCTTTTCTATGGAATGAATATGCATGAGTTAAGATAATGCTGAGATTTGACATCCATTCCCAAATTTTGGATCAAAATTTCTATCTGTTCCTAACACAAAGCATCCATCCATCATCCATCCATCCATCCATCCTCCAAACTGCTTGTCCTGTGTCAGGCAGAGAAACATCTTGGACAGATGGCCAGTCCATAACAGGACTCACACAAAGCTAAAGGAATATAAGACTTGGAACATAGTTCACAAATTAAATGGTACTTTTATTTGATGCAATACCTGGTAACTATATGATTTCATTGTATGGAAGAGCACAACATGTATATTCTGCTAAACATCTCTTTTAATGTTCTATGAAAGACAACATGAATAAATGATGACACAATTTTCATAAAAAACAAAAACAAAACAACAACAAATCTAATACTAATCCTGTATTGTGCCAACACTGATCTAAGAACAGAGGATCTGATAAACAGAGAGTGCTTTATGGATCTGCACTGATATACACAAGTTATGGAAAAACACAAACAGTAAGAAAACTGAAAAGTGAAGCTAGCAAATATCTGTATTTTGCCAAAGGCATCTTAGAGCTAAAGGTGCTTTAAGCTTCTATAAGGTGCTGCAATCGCTTCACAATATTGCGGTGTGAGTCCATGACCTTTTGAAGTGTGAATGCTGTATTTGAACGTTAATGTATTTGAAAGCACAAAGCATGCAGCGCTAAGCCGAAATTCATTAATCTAATTCTGGAGCTGAACAATCACAACACTCACCCTTCCAATCATACACTTTAAAACAGAAGGAAAATAAACAGCAATACACATACCTACAAGGATAATATGAAATGTAATTATTATTATTTAAAAAAAAAACAAAAAAAAAACAGAACAATTAGGCTTGCTAGTGTAACAAGGCTGGCAGGGCTTTCTCCGCATTTTTGCAGTATGTCTGTTCAGAGGTTTTTAGGGATTGCTACTTTGGATTGTGTTGCTTGGAGAGGAAGACTTTTTTGTAAACATGGTTTTAAAAGCAACGGGCATTGTCATGTATCCAAACTGCCTTGGGTTGAGTGGTTCCTGGTGTTGGGGAAAGATATTGTGTGCATACAAACTTAAAGGATCAGTTCTCCCAGAAATAAGAATTGTCATCATATACTGTACTTACCCTCATGTTGTTTTCAAATCAGAATGAGGTGTACTTTTTAATACAGTGAAAGCATATTGAGACCAGGCATATTGAGACCAAGATTCAGGAACAGCTTTTTCCCTAAAGCTGTCTCCTTGCTGAACTCTGCCCTCTGACACCCCTCAACACCCCCCCACACCACACACACATTCTCCTCCCCCTCTTCAACACTACATCTGACTGATTTATTTATTTACAACAAGCAAATAACAGTAACTTGTTATACTTGCACTACTGTCTGTTCATCCAGGAACACTGAATAATCCATTTGCACACTGAAATATTTTCTATGCACTTTACTGTCCATTGCAATAGTGTAAATTGTTCATATGTTCATAGTTCTGCCTATAGTGTACATACACTTTTACTTAATCCGCATGTATAGTATGTCCATAGTACACCTATCTGTATATCATGCTAATAGTATTTAAAATCTGTTAATTATGTCCATAATACTTATCTGTATAGTTATTGTACATATTATAGACCTTGTATATTCTGTACTCACTGCTTATTGCACTTTTGGTTAGATGCTAACTGCATTTCGTTGCCTTGTACCTTACATGTGCAGTGACAATAAAGTTGAATCTAATCTAATCTAATCTAATCTAATCTAATCTAATCAAACTCCAGGGGCCCGTTCTTCGTACATTGCTTATTACATCCGAGATCAAATGACACATCCAAGATGATATCATCGTGCCAATCATGATCCGGCTAATTGGGTTCTTCGAACACACCTGTTGTGTATGATTAGTATCGCTGGATTGAGTTATCTGAGATAATTGCGCGTTCATGTGTTGGCTTAAAAGGGGATATGTATCAATACTCGAAACCATGATCAGCAGTGCAGCGATTGGCTGGTGGCAAGACAGCAATGTAATGACGTCATATAATTTAAAACGACACCTGACGAAAAACTTGACAAATTTCTGGACTTTTATAAGGAAACAGCCAAGCAAACAAAACTACATAAATTTTATAATAGATACATGAAACAGATAATAGATAGAATCTTAGAATTTTTTTTATGATTCCCAATTATTTAGATTCGCAATTTATAATAATTGTGCAGTCTTTACATTTTTATTTCAGCGTAGAAATTATCTATTCATTTCATTTTATATTTGGACATATTTGTTACATGACAGCATTAATGAAAGTTTCTTAAGGGTCAATATCATGTTATCTGCATCTCCTGTGCTCCATCAAGCCACTCTTATAATAGCAGTCATCACTCAAAATAATGCACGACTCTTTTATCTGTATAGCATGTGTGTAAGACTCTAATACAATTATGAAGTAATACTTTTATGACAAATAAATATTTCAGTGAGTAAAGCAAGTAAAGCAAGCAAGTCTGATCACATTACCAAAAAGTACCCATTAAAGATTATTTTATTCTGAAACTATATAGTACATAAATAAGAAAAAAAAAATCATACTCAAGCTTTATCAACATTGTGACAGTTGTAGAAAACTTGCATTACAAGAAAAACCACTATTACAGGAGGGAAAATTATATTTCACATTTATATAACTTCAGGATATATAATAAGTCATAAATAAGAATAAGTCAGTTATGAATAAGTCATAAGGACTATAATGCTGGTCACTGTGTTTTCATTGCATTGAAAAAAAGCAGTGGGAATACTCTAATAAACATCTCCTCTCGCGTTACTCTATAAAAAAAAAAAAACATTATTTGGTGTATTTGGTGTAATGCAATGTGTTCATGGGGTTTAAGGTTGAAAAAAAAACAGTATGTACATATATATATATATATATATATATATATATATATATATATATATATATATATATATATATATATATATACTATACATTATTGTTTCTCCTCTATGCCCCGCCTTATGAAACACATAGTTTTTTACAAAGCTCATCATTCTGAAAAAGTGAGAAAAAGCTATCCAGTGTGTTGTGATTGGCCGAATGCCTGAAGCGTGTAATGGAATGTGTATCGCGCTGCATAAACATAAAACCATGTATGCATTTGTGATCTGAGAAACAACAAACAAGCCTACTCTACACTGCTCAAAACTCTTGTTTGAATCATCATTGGCAAATTATTTAAATATAAAAAAAAACGTAAAGGCTGTGACTCAGAAGCACCAGAATGTCCTTGCAATGTTTGAACTGCCCAACTTTATAAACAGCCGTTGTGCCACAGACACATTGCAGGCTACTGTTGCAGGAAACAGTCCTCATCCTCCATAAAATGTGCAGCACACATCTGAATTTTTGGGTTCGACTGCTCTGGAACAGTGTTGAAATACAACTTAACCACTTATTTCTAGTTCTCTTACGAGAGCTCTCTTTTGTATTTTTGTAAAGCGCATTTGATGCAGTACACAGCCATAGGCGAGACGGCCCGTTCGCTCATTGGCTTGTTCTGCGGCAACTGCACAGCCTATCGAGCGCAGGTTGATGCAACATCAGACCAATAAGGGCGCTTCGCGCCCTTCTTGCCACTTCCCGCCGAAACGGGTGTGGCCCAACCTATAAAAGGAGCTCGAAAAGGCTGACTCACCTGATTTTTCATCTCTTCAGCGAAGCTCACGCATCGCTGGATCACGGAGGAAGCAAGCGCCGTCTGAGAAAGCATATCAGCAGGACGAGCCATTCTGAAGCTGCTGGCATCGCCGCCTTCCACTACCGTTCCTGCTGCGCTATCCGGCGCCTATATCCTTTCAATTCTGTTATATCCAGCTGTTCTTTATGTGTGTGTGTGTTCGCCCTGCGACACACACTCGTAAAAGAGCTCGCATCTTTTTTAAGATGCCTTCCTGCGGCTCGTCAGAGCCCCACTCAGCGAGGGAGACTGGTACGTCATCTGTGTCTCCTGCCTGGGTGAAGATCATGCAGCGCTCGCGCTCGCTGACGGCGGATGCCCCCACTGCGAGCTGTTGCCATGGTGACTCTGAGGACTCGCCTGGCCTTTTTCTCTGAGCCTGCATTCTCCGCTGCGCTGAGGCGCCGTAAAAGCATCGCTTCCAGCGGATTCCGGAACCGTCTTCAGCTCAAATGAGCTCGCTGGTTCGCCCTGCTTCACCGCCCCCCCCTGCATCGCTTCCCGGTGGGCAGCGCCCGCTGTTTGCCGGCGCGTCGTCCTAGGAAGTCGATCTCAGGGCCGCGTCGGGGGAAGAGGACACGCGCTCTCTGCTAGCTTCGGGCAGTGAGGGCTGGGCGAGCTCCGAGGATCTCGCGCCTTCTGCTCAGAAGCCCAGCAGACGAGCTGACATCGAGAAGGAGCTGGGGCGAATGCTCGCGTTGGCCGCGACGAGTCTCGGCCGCGAGTGGTTTGCACCAGCGCCCCCCCTCTCGTTCCCGGCTGGATGGTATTTCCCTTTCGGATGAGCGTACTTCTCAAAGCCCGCCTCATTTCTTCCTGAGCTTCACGAAGAGGTGGCGAACTAGCATCATTCTCCACACTGATGATGCTAAAAAACAGGAACTACCAGTCACTTCCGCCGGTGGAACAGGCGATAGCGACGCACCTTTGTCTGCCCTCTGCTGGACGGCGGCAAAAGCGGTGTTGCCATCTATAGCCTGCTGTGTGACGCTGCGACTGCACTACTCGCGATGGCTGCTTCATAGAAGCGCAGGTGTGCGAGTTCCGCTGTGGCCGAGCTCTCACCCAAGCGCGCCGCTGTTTCAGTTCCAGGAATTGTGACTGTCTCAGCGTTTTCTGCAACGCGCAAGCCTGCACAGTTGCCCGCTTGCATGCACACAAAAGCCGTTATCACAACAGCTTCAGCAACGCAGCTCGAGACCCCAGTTCTCGCTCTACCGGCCGTCGCCCCGCACCGCGGGGACCGCGGCAGAGGATTACGGTGAGGCCGGGAGCCCCGAAGCCATCCTAGGAAAGCCATCTATGCATGCTGCATGACGCTGCGTCTGCACTACACACGATGGCTGCTTCATCGAAGCACCGGTGTACAAGTTCCGCTGTGGCCGGGCTCTCACCTAAGCGCGCCGCTGTTTCAGTTCCAGAGATTGTGACTGTTTCAGCGTCTTTTGCAATGCGCAAGCCTGTACGGTTGCCCCCTTGCCTGCACACAAAGACCGTTATCACGGCTACCCAGATATTTCACGAAAAAGGTGTAATTTCTGGTGTCCCGGCCACGGCCGATGGTGCTATAAATGTAGTGACGATGCCCACTGCTCAGTTCCCATCTCCACATATAAGCACAGCCCTTTACACAGGGCTCGCGCCCATAAAAGCATAGTAGACGTGCCCACTCCTCAGTGCCCACAATCACTATGTCACACGCGTCATGTGGTTTCTGTAAAAACGAAACCCGTGCACGTTCGTCCGGCTACGGCCAATGGTGCTATAAATGTAGTGACGATGCCCACTCCTCAGTGCCCATCTCCACATGTAAGCACAGCCCTGCACATAGGGCCTGCGCCCATAAAAGAGACTCAAGTCGATCGCGCACACTGCATAGTAAGCGTGCCCACCCCTCAGTGCCCACAATTACTATGTCACACGCGTCATGTGGTTTCTGTAAAAACAAAACCCGTGCACGCTCGTCCGGCCACGGTCGATGGTGCTATAAATGCAGTGACGATGCCCACTCCTCAGTGCCCATCTCCACATGGAAGCACAGCCCTGCACACAGGGCTCGCGCCCATAAAAGCATAGTAGACGTGCCCACTCCTCAGTGCCCACAATCACTATGTCACACGCGTCATGTGGTTTCTGTAAAAACGAAACCCGTGCACGTTCGTCCGGCCACGGCCAATGGTGCTATAAATGTAGTGACGATGCCCACTCCTCAGTGCCCATCTCCACATGTAAGCACAGCCCTGCACATAGGGCCTGCGCCCATAAAAGAGACTCAAGTCGATCGCGCACACTGCATAGTAAGCGTGCCCACCCCTCAGTGCCCACAATTACTATGTCACACGCGTCATGTGGTTTCTGTAAAAACAAAACCCGTGCACGCTCGTCCGGCCACGGCCGATGGTGCTATAAATGCAGTGACGATGCCCACTCCTCAGTGCCCATCTCCACATGGAAGCACAGCCCTGCACACAGGGCTCGCGCACATAAGATCGACACAGATCGGTCGAGCGCGCCGCATAGTAAACGTGACCACTCCCCAGTGCCCACATACACTATGTCACATACGGCGCGTGGCTTCTGTAAAAACAAAGCCTGTGCACGTACGCTCTGCACAGGTAGACAGCGAGTTGAAAGTGGTAAATGTGCACATATGCAGCCCACAGTTACTCGCAGACATGTCGAGTCCCACGGGGCCTGCTCAGCCTTCCCCCAGTCGGTTAAGCGCCGGGACGGGGTCGAGGAGGAGCGATCTGCCCACTGTGATCAGCGCGCTCCCCGCCTCAAATGCGCAGCACACCCGAGCGCCGCCGTTGCCCAGTCAACAGAGCGCGCTTCGCATCCAGCCCTTAGCCATTCATGCAGATGCATGGTCAGCGCTTCCAGGGGTTTCGGATTGGGTGCTAGGCATTATAAAGAGAGGCTATTCGCTACAGTACTACTTTTCAGCGCGCGTCGAAACTACGGTCAAAACAGAAGTAGCACACATACTTCGGGCCGAAATATCGAAGCTGTTGAGCAAAGGGGTTGTAGAGTCTGTGTCTCAAGCTCAAAGCGAGGGGGGGCTGTACAGCAGATACTTTCTGGTGCCCAAGACAGACGGGGGTCTCAGGCCCATACTGGATCTAAGACAGCTGAACAAGGCATTGATGAAACGCAGTTTCAAAATGCTTACGACCAGGAAACTCCTCGCGCAGATTCGCTGAGGGGACTGGTTCATGTCAATAGATCTGAGGGACGTGTATTTTCAAATACAGATAGCGTCAAACCACAGGCGATATTTGAGATTCGCCTTCGAGGGCCAGGCATACCAGTTTACAGTCCTCCGTGGCTCCTCGTACGTTTACGAGGTGCATGGATGCAGCACTCGCTCCTCTCAGGCTCAGAGGCATGCGAGTGCTGGATTATTTGGACGACTGGCTGGTTCTGGCCCGATCACGAGCGGAGCTCGTGGACCACAGGGCCGTTTTACTCGATCACATCGAGAAGCTAGTGTCAATTGGCCTCAGTGTCAATTGGGTGAAGAGTTCGCTGAACCCCAGTCAGACGATTCTGTTTCTGGGTATAGTTCTGAACTCGTGTTCCATGACGGCGCGGCTGTCACCACAGCGCATGATGGGCATTCAGTGCGCAGCGAGTTCTTTCCGCTGCGGCGCGACAGTGTCGCTCAAACACTGTCAGAAGATGCTGGGCCTCATGGCCTCAGCATCTCCGGCTCTGCAGCTGGGCCTGCCCCGCATGCGCCCCCTGCAGTTCTGGCTGAAGACGCGGGTGCCGCGCAGAGCGTGGGCGTCTGGCTGGCGGCATCTCAAGGTCAATCAGAGCTGTGTCACAGCATCTGGCACCTTGGACAGCGAACGGCTGGTACCGATCAGGTGTAAGCCTGGGGACTTCCCCGAATGTGAAGATGGTGTCGACGGACGCCTCCACTTCGGGATGGGGAGTGCTGCTCGAGGGCAGACCGTCCTTTGGCCTATGGTCAGAACGGGAAAAGCTCCATCATATCAACTGTCTAGAAATGCTGGCAGTGGAGAACGCGCTGATGCGCTTTTGTCCCCAAATCAAGGATCACCACGTCTTAGTCCGTTCGGACCACATGTCTGTGGTGTCCTACATAAATCGCCAGGGTGGTCTCGGATCCTGAAACCTGTACAGGCTAGCGGAATGCCTCCTGGTTTGGGCTCAGCGCAACGTGCGTTCGCTGAGGGCAGTGCATGTGCCTGGGCTACAGAATCTGGGTCCAGACAGGCTGTCCAGAGGCAATGTTCCTACGGGCGAATGGTCTCTACACCTGCAAACAGTCCGGCTGTTGTGGGAGAGATTTGGCAGGGCGGAGATGGACCTCTTCGCGTCCCAAGAAAACGCTCTCTGCCCTGCGTTCTTTTCCAAGAACGAAAGCGCGCTGTCACGGGAATGGCCGTGCTGCCCGCTTTATGCTTTCCCTCCCGTCTCCCTCCTTCCGCATGTGATGGAACGGGTGAGAGAAACGAGATGTTCAATACTGCTTGTAGCACCTCTTTGGATGAACCAACCATGGTTCCCAGATTTGATGCAGTTAGCAGATATCGCCCCGTGGCCGGTACCGTTGAGGAGGGACCTCCTCTCGCAGGCCAGGGGCTCGATTTGGCACCCTCAACCGGAGTTGTGGTCCCTCCATGTGTGGGCGCTCAACGGTTACCCGCTGATCTCGCAGTGGGAGTGCTAAATACCATCACTCAGGCTAGAGCTCCGTCGACACGACGTCTGTATGCCTCGAAGTGGTCGGTGTTCTCCAGCTGGTGCACAGCTCGAGGTTATTCAACCCTTAGTTGTGAGGTGACGGAGGTCCTCTCCTTCCTACAGGAGCTGTTGGATAAGGGCAGAGCCCCATCCACGCTCAAAGTTTATGTGGCGGCCATCGCGGCGTTTTCTGAAACGGCGCTCGATCAGTTTATAGGAAGGAATGATTTAGTCATCTGGTTCCTCAGAGGAGCTAGGAGGCTGAATCCTCCCAGACCTCCGTCAGTCCCTATGTGGGACCTCGCGGCGGTTATGGAGGCCTTGAAGGGTCCCCCTTTTGAGCCTATCCAATCGGTTAGCCTTCAGCATCTGTCGTTCAAGACAGTATTCTTGTTGGCTCTCGCAACAAGTGGGTGATTTGCTCGCACTCTCGGTGAGCCAGTCGTGCTTGGAGTTTGGGCCCAATGACTCAAGGGTCATACTCAAACCTAGGCGCAGTTATGTGCCGAAATCCCTCAACACACCATTTCGAGCTCAGGTTATTGCCCTGTCTGCCCTGCCGGTGTCAGGAGAGGATAGAGACTCGAGTCTTCTTTGCCCTGTCAGGGTTTTAAGAGCTTATGTGTCTCGCTCTGCTGCCCTTCGGCAGACTGAGCAGCTGTTTGTCTCGTTCGGTGGACGTTCCAAGGGAATGGCTGTTTCGAGACAGACTCTATCCAGATGGATAGTTGACGCCATAGCGTTAGCTTACGCTTCCAGGGGCCTTCAGTGCCCGTTGGGCGTAAGAGCACACTCCACAAGAGGCATCGCCTCGTCGTGGGCGTGGTCTACTGGGATCTCCTTGCAGGATATATGTATGGCGGCAGGTTGGGCCTCGCCATCTACATTTATCAGGTTCTATAACCTGGAGGTTCCCGCCTTGAAAGCAAGGCTGCTGTCTAGTCGAGTCAGGGCCCTGAGGGGAATTCTGAGTTCACGAGCGCTATGCGCTGCCGACTGTTATATGGGCAGTATTGCGTAAGACCCGCATTGCCACATTGGTCAGGCCTTGCCTCGGCTGTGTGATGTCATATTGCCGCATCTACGGATGCTGCTAGATATGGGACGGAGGGCTTTCCCCCTTTCTGTCCTGGACTCTCTGTGAGTCTCTCAGGTGACTGTGCACTGTAAATCCTGGGCGTTGCTTCAGGTTTATTGGTGTGATCCCTGCGCTCACAGCGTTTTACATTGGGTTCCCGTAGCGTCTTAAGCTAAGGCGCAGTACGAGAGAGCTCTCGTAAGAGAACGTACTCGGTTACTAAACGTAACCTCGGTTCTCTCTAGAAGAGCGAACGAGTACTGCGTTCTCTGCCGTGCGTACGATTCACTCTGGTTCGCTTCGGCGATGAAATAAATCAGGTGAGTCAGCCTTTTCGAGGTCCTTTTATAGGTTGGGCCACACCCGTTTCGGCGGAAAGTGGCAAGAAGGGCGCGAAGCGCCCTTATTGGTCTGATGTTGCATCAACCTGCGCTCGATAGGCTGTGCAGTTGCCGCAGAACAAGCCAATGAGCGAACGAGCCATCTCGCCTATGGCTGTGTACTGCTGCAAATGCGCTTTACAAAAATACAAAATTAAGGATAATTTTTTGCTTCAGTATTTTCAAGCTCCTTTTATAGGTTGGGCCACACCCGTTTCGGCGGAAAGTGGCAAGAAGGGCGCGAAGCGCCCTTATTGGTCTGATGTTGCATCAACCTGCGCTCGATATGCTGTGCAGTTGCCGCAGAACAATAAATAAAGGCCAAACAAGTAGTTTCGGTTTCACAACAAAACACTCAGCGACTCCACGACATGGCAGTGTCTGCAACAGAAAGTATAAAAGTTACACCTTCTTTCTTTGCGTGAACATTTGTGCGGCATTATCCATATCTTCCCACAGTGACGTAGTTATGTGGGGGCATGTTAGAATGAGCCATTTAAGGGTGTGTGGTTGACTCTTAACTTTGATAGAGAATATCTCTTTGGATTTAAGACTTTAATCTTTGCAACTTACAGATCTTCCTTATGCACCAAGAGCTTGTAAGTAACGACTGGGTGAAAGGAGTGGCAGGAAGCAAGTGTGAAGACTCTTGAGTGAAGACTCTGCAACGCATAGTGAGAGACGCAACGCAACGCACTTGCCCCCCTCCCCTCTTCTGCGCCAGGCACCACTGAACTATGAACCTCCCTCCCACACTAATTATATGATGGCATGCACTAGTCACTTTGTGCCGCATTGGTCTGCTCACTACCTCATTCAGCATGGAACTGACGTCATTCCACTACCTCATCAGTCAGTTAAATAAAATAACTGCTCTTGAGCCCTTTGTCACTTGTCACTTTAATCAGACTTAATAAGATATCTTTAATAAGGGATCTTTTTGCACTAAAAATCTTTTATCTGCACTGTTGTTCACTTCATTGATTTGCACTATATCTGTCATTTGCCTTGCGCTGCTTAATTTAACTTTATTTTTAATTTTATTATATGCCTTTTTTTACATTCCCTTATTGTATAGTTGTATCTACATTTTATATTTGATCTCGATTTTTAGGCTTTAATGTTAATTTCGATTCTCTGTATGTATGTACTGTACATGTGGAAATTGACAATAAAGCAGACTTGAATTTGAACTTGAACTCCTCTCCTCCGGACCCTAACCTTCCCAGTCCACCAAGTGCTGGAATCCTCGTCCCCTCCGTCTCGAGTCCAGAATCCGATTTACCGAATAAGTTGGCTCCCCATCTACGAGACGCAGTGGTGGGGGAACCGGGGAAGGCGGATTAATACATAAATAAAACATGGGCTTAATTTTGGACACATGGAAGGCGGGATGAATCCTCCTGTACGCCGGAGGTAGATTGAGGCGGACTGTCACCGGACTAATGATCTTGGTGACAGGAAACGGGCCAACAAATTTGGGAGCTAATTTATTAGAAACGGAGTGGAGCGGAATGTTGTTAGTAGAAAGCCATACTTTGTGACCCACGACGTATATGGAAGGCTTCGACCGGTGGCGATCAGACTTGGCCTTAGTGCACTCCCTCATCTGGAGCAGAGTCTCGCGAGCTCTGGTCCAGGTGCGGTGGCACCTCTGGACAAACGCGTGAGCGGAGGGGACTGCGACTTCAGACTCCAGACTAGGAAAATCCGGTGGCTGGTAACCTAAGCTACACTGAAACGGAGAGAGGCCCGTGGCTGACACTGGTAACGAGTTGTGAGCGTACTCCACCATAGAGAGTTGTTGGCTCCAGGAAGAAGGATTCTTGGGGACTAAACATCGTAACGCTCTCTCTAAATCCTGGTTGGCTAGCTCAGATTGCCTGTTACTCTGGGGGTGATAACCTAAAGACAGACTAACCGTCGCTCCTAACAATTTTAAAAATTCTTTCCAAAATTTGGATATAAATTGGGATCCCCTGTCAGAAAGACATGATCAATGACAGTGAGCGCTGTCTCCTTGGCTGTAGGTAATTTGGGCAAGGGAATGAAATGTGCCGCCTTCGAGAACCTGTCCACTACGGTCAAAACGACCGGCAGGGCAGTAGCAAAATCTAGAGCGATATGTAACCAGGGTCTCGAAGGGAAAGACAGTGGTTGAAGGAGCCCATCTGGAGGTCGGTTAGATGACTTACCACTGGCGCAAACTGAGCAAGCCAAAACAAAATCGTGAACGTCGCGAGCCATAAGTGGCCACCAGAATCGTTGCTAACTAAATCCTTGGTTCGGCTTATCCCTGGATGACAAGCAACATTAGAGCAGTGACCCCACTGAATAACCTCGGACCGTAACTCTTCCGGCACAAAGAAACGATTCGGTGGCCATCCGGGCGGAGGCGTTACCCCTTCTAAGGCCGGCTTGACCTTCGATTCCACCTCCCATACGAGTGCTGAGACGACTATTTTCTCAGGTAAAATACACTCGGGAGTCACCGGGCGTTCGGAAGGATCAAAAAGACGTGACAAAGAATCGGGTTTAACATTTTTGGAACCCGTGCGGTACAAAATCAAAGCGGACGAAAAAAAGTGCCCACCGAGCCTGCCTGGAATTGAGTCTTTTGGCAGTTCTGATGTATTCTAAATTCTTATGATCGGTCCAAACAATGAAAGGTACCCCTGACCCTTCCAACCAGTGACGCCACTCCTCTAAAGCTAATTTGACAGCCAACAATTCTCTGTTACCAATGTCATAATTGCGTTCAGCAGGAGATAAACGATGTGAAAAAAACGTGCATGGATGTATCTTATCGTCCGAGGTAGCACGTTGGGAAAGAACTGTACCTACTCCCACCTCTGATGCGTCCATCTCCACCACGAACTAGCGTGTGGGTTTAGGGGGTACTAGGATGGGCTCTTGAGGTTGGTAAATGCAGATTCGGCTGCATTAGACCACCGGAAATGGGTACTGGGGTAGGTCAAGGCGGTCAGAGGTGAGACTAGTTGGCTGAAATTACGAATAAAACGTCGATAAAAATTGGCGAACCCCAGAAACCGCTGTAGGGCCTTACGGGAATCTGGAGTTGGCAATCTATCACAGCCTTAACCTTGTCAGGATCCATACGTATTCCCTCGGATGAGACGATGTATCCTAGGAAGGGAACAGACTGTGCATGGAATACACATTTCTCCGCCTTGACAAAAAGACCATTCTCAAGTAATCGTCTGACGTGTTGCACATGCTCCTTGAGAGATGAAGAAAAAATCAGTATGTCATCCAGGTAAACATATATAAACTGATCTACCATGTCTCTCAACACATCATTAACGAGTGCTTGGACAATCCCTGGTGAGTTGGAGAGCCCGAACGGCATCACCAAAAATTCAAAGTGCCCTCTAGGGGTGTTAAAGGTGGTTTTCCACTCATCCCCCTTCCTGATGCGGACCAAATGATAAGCATTACGTAAATCCAGTTTTGTGAATATGGATGCTCCCTGTAACCTCTCGAAAGCTGCAGACATCAACGGCAAAGGATAGGTATTCTTTATCGTGATGTTGTTCAGCTCTCGGTAGTCAATACAAGGTCGCAGAGAACCATCCTTCTTACCCGCAAAAAAGAAACCCGCCCCCGCTGGAGAAGAGGAAGGGCGGATGAACCTCGATGCCAGGGAATCAGAATTGTATTTCTCCATGGCTTCCCTCTCCAGAATAGAAAAAGAGTAAAGCTTGCCCTTGGGCGGAGACTGGAACTAAGTCTATAGCACAGTCATAGGGACGATGCGGATGAAGAGAAGCAGCACAGGACTTACTGAACACCTCCTTCAGGTCCAAGTACTCTGCGGGCACGTTTGATAACACCATAGTCTCCTCCTGAAAGACAGAAACAGGCACAACAGGACACGCAGAAACCAGACAAGACTCATGACAACTTTCACTCCACAAAGTGACGGTGTTGGAACCCCAATCCACTCGTGGATTGTGTTTGACCAACCAGGGGTGACCTAAAACAATGGGAGCGAAAGGGGAGTCCATGAGGCAAAAGGATATGGTTTCGATGTGGTTTCCTGAAGTGAGCAGAGTTATGGGTTCAGTGTTGTGAGTGACGTGTGGCAGTTCCTGGCCATTGAGTGCGGTAACATGGATAGGACGAGACACAGGAAGGACAGGAAGGTTCAGGTGATGTGCAAGGACAGTGTCAATGAAATTACCTTTGGCTTCCGAGTGCAGAAGGGCGTGAAAGTTGTGAGTATGGTTCCCACCACAGTATCACCGGAAGGAGAGTCAAAGATGTAGTTGAGGACTTCACGGCAGAGATCCCACCAGATAGTAGCCTCAAACTTACTACCGGGCTGGCTCTTTTACTGGGCATGAATGGAGGGAATGACTCGAGCCACCGCAATACAGACACAGTCCCTGGGACCTCCGCCTCTCTCTCTCCTTCCGGGATAGTCGAGCTCTACCCACCGTGATCGTAGATGGGACAGACCATGTTCTCTCGACTCGAGTGACCCCATTCCGGAGAGATGTGAAGGCGTGATGGACTGGTTTGTTTACCTAGGCGATTAATCCGGGCGTCCACCCGGAGCACCAGGTCGATGAGACCGTTGAGTGTTGGGGGCAACATGAGGAGGTAGATCTCCTTATGAACACGGTCGGCCAGCCCATGCAGGAATCGATCCCACTGTGCCTCCTCGTTCCACTAGCACGCGGCGGCCAGGGTGCGGAACTGGATGACGTAATCCGCCACCAATTTCCCTTGTCAGAGGTCTGATAGTTGGACCTCTGACAACTTGTCGTCACTATGTGCTTTCAGATCTCTACTATCACTACTAACACTTGAAGTGCACGCTACGTACATCGCAGAAAGGCCTGTCTGACAAAAACCTACGGCCTGTCCCTCTGACCTCTACTACTACTACGCTCTCTATTCCAGTTGGTCTCTGGAACTGCCAGTCTGCTATTAACAAAGCAGACTTCATTTCATCTATTGCTATTCATTCCGGTCTCAACCTCATGGCACTGACTGAGACTTGGATCAAACCTGAAGACAATGCCACCCCTGCAGCCCTCTCCACTAATTTCACTTGTTCCCACACTCCTCGTACCACTGGGAGGGGTGGAGGTACTGGTCTCCTTATATCAAAAGAATGGAAATTTGATCTTCAGGCATCACCTACAGGTAACCGTTCATTTGAATCACATGCTATTACTGTAACCCACCCTGTTAAAATCCCCTTTGTGGTCATTTATCGTCCCCCAGGTCAATTGGGAAACTTCTTGGAGGAGTTGGATTTGCTGCTATTAAACTTTCCTGAAGATGGTACTCCTCTGGTACTGCTGGGTGACTTCATCATCGACCTAGATAAACCCCAGGCTGCTGACTTCAAAATTCTGCTCGCCTCATTTGATCTCAAGCAAGTGTCTACTACAGCGACTCACAAATCAGGCAACCAACTGGACCTCATCTACACTTGCTGTTTCTCTGTGGACAACTCTTCAGTTGCTCCACTGCACACCTTAGACCACTTCCTCATTACTGCTAACCTAGCACTTACTCCTGAAGCGGCTCACACTCCAACGCAGGTCAACTTTCAATGGAACCTACGCTCACTCTGTCCATCGCGCCTATCTTCTGTGGTTTCATCCTCGCTTTCTGCACTCTCTCAGTTTTCAGCTCTGGACACGAACAGCACTACGGACACTCTTTGCTCCACTTTAACATCTTGCTTGGACAACTTTTGCCCACTGTTGTCTAAACCAGCACGCACCGCCCCATCTGCCCCCTGGCTGTCCGAGGTTCTCTGTGAACATCGCTCTAAACTCAGGGCTGCAGAGAGGAAATGGCAGAAATTAAGAAACTCTACCGACCTCAGTGTGTATCAGTCTCTCCTCTCTTCCTTGTCTGCAAATGTCTTCACGGCTAAAACATCCTACTACCACAACAAAATTAACAGCTGTTGTGATGTTCGCACACTCTTCAAGACTTTCTCTTCTTAATCCACCGCCACCACCTCCTCCATCGACTCTTATAGCAGACGACTTTGCAGTTTTCTTCACAAATAAGACAAGAACCATCTGTGACCATTTCTCCACACCGCAGACTGAGGACAACTTAAAAAATGACCGACACACACTCTTTCTCCTCCTTCTCCCCACTCTCAGAGATGGACTATGTTCCTTGTACAGAACAACCTCCTGGACAGCAACCAATCTGACTTCAAAAGTGGCCACTCAACTGAGACTGCTCTGCTCTCGGTTACTGAAGCCCTGCGACTAGCACGAGCAGCTTCAAAATCCTCAGTACTCATCTTACTGGACCTGTCTGCTGCTTTTGACACCGTTAATCACCAGATTCTCCTGTCCACCCTCAGAAAGATGGGCATCTCTGGAACCGCACTCCTGTGGGTTAAGTCCTACCTCTCTGACAGATCCTTCAGTGTGTCTTGGAGGGGTGATGTTTCTAAGTCACTCAGTCTGTCATTCAGAAGCATGGCTTTTCTTACCACTGCTACGCTGATGACACCCAACTCTACTTCTCATTCCAACCAAATGACCCGACGGTAGCTGCTCGCATTTCAGCCTGTCTGAGTGACATTTCTAGCTAGATGAATGACCATCAAATTCAGCTTAACCTTACGAAGACAGAACTCCTGGTGATTCCAGCTAACCCATTGCTTCATCACAACTTCTCTATACAGCTGGGTTCGTCAACCATTACTCCTTCGAGGACAGCCAGAAACCTAGGAGTTGTGATGGATCATCAGTTAAGCTTCAAAGACCACGTTGCTACAATGACCCGGTCCTGCAGGTTTGCCTTATACAACATTAGGAAGATTAGACCCTCCCTTTTAGAGCAAGCCACCCAACTTCTTGTCCAAGCTCTTGTTCTCTCCAGACTAGACTATTGTAATGCTCTCCTAGCAGGCCTTCCTGCATGTACTGTCAAGCCTCTGCAATTGATCCAGAATTCAGCAGCAAGGGTTGTCTTCAATGAGCCAAAAAAGCTCACGTTACTCCTCTCCTCATCAGGTTACACTGTCTACCAGTAGCCGCTCGCATCAAATTCAAGGTACTGATGCTAGCCTACAAGACGACCACTGGCACGGCACCAACATACCTAAACTCACTGGTTAAATCTTATGTGCCCTCCAGAAGTTTGCGCTCTGCAAGTGAACGACGCCTTGTGGTGCCATCCCAAAGAAGTTCAAAATCACTCTCACGGACCTTTTCCTGGACTGTGCCGAGCTGGTGGAATGACCTCCCAATCTCAATTCGTACAGCTGAATATTTACTCATTTTCAAGAAACATCTAAAGACTCATCCTTTCCGACAGCACTTAACCAACTAATACTAGCACTTTTCCTTTTCTTGTCTTTTCATTTATTAAAAAAAAAACCTGGCTGTAATGCACAGTGAATGGAACATTTGTTAAGGTAAGTCTTGCAAAAGTTAGGCTCACCGGAGTAACTCTCTGGTGCCGGAAGTCATGGTTCTGGCCAGAAGTGGTCATGGGAGACCTCCAGGGGGACACACCTGTGTCACCAGCACTTGGATCGCGCGTCCGGTGTTTACAATGCTCTCCTGCTGCTGATCCATGCCGTTGACGCTGTGGTGGATGAAGTCAGAGAGTGAAGTGGTGCTCGCTGCTTCCATGGTGGGTCAGAGCGTTCTGTAACGACTGGGTGAAAGGAGTGGCAGGAAGCAAGTGCGAGTAATGAATATTAATAATATGAATGACACAGTACATACAGATGGAAACACAGATGATACTTGGCTGGGGATACACAGTCCAGGAAGATGCAGGTGAGTGAAGGATCCGAATGGCGGTGATGAGTTGGCAGCAGGAGAGGGTGACACAGGAACTGCAGGGAAGCAAGCCGGAAGGTAAGTGATGATCCTGATGGTGATATGTGATGAGTGGACAGGGTTCCGGGGAGACACGGACATCCAAAAACGCAGAAACACACAAGAGAGCAAAACCTCAGACGGGTAACCGGGAACAACACTCTGACAAACACAAGACGCTAGGCCGTTCTATCTGCCGAGGGAATATACTGCTATACTGCTCATTTCGGTGTATATTCCCCCATTCAACATCATCAGCAACAGGAACGACGCACTAAATTAACTGTACCAGCACATCAGTGAGCAGCAGACAGCACACCCCGATGCTTTTCTCATCATAGCTGGGGATTTCAACCATGCTGACCTAAAGAGTGTGTTTCCAAAAATACACCAACACATTAACTTTCCAACACGAGGTAATAACATTTTGGACTTTGTTTACACCACACAGAGAGGAGCTTACAAAGCCCTCCACCTCCCCCACCTCAGAGCCTCAGACCACATCACTGTCATGCTAATGCCTGCATACAGACCACTCATCAAAGTCGCCAAACCAGTTTACAAACAGATTAAAGTGTGGCCAGAAGGATCATCAGAGGTTCTTCAAGACTCCTCCAGGAGTAATCAGAGACTGTCACTGCCTACATCAACAAGTGCATTGATGATGTAACAGTCACAAAAACCATCACTGTCCGTGCCAACCAGAAGCCATGGATAACAGGGGAGGTCTACAGACTCCTGAAGACACGGAACGCTGCCTTCAGAGCTGGAGATGAGGTGGGCCTGAGAACAGCTAGGGCCAACCTGTCCCGTGGCATCAGAGAGGCTAAGAGACAGCACTCCAGGAGGATAGCTCATCAATTCAGCGACAGCAGAGACACTAGGAACCTGTGGCAGGGGATACAGACCATTACGGACTACAAGCCCCCACCACGGACCTGTGACAGCAACATCTCTCTACTGAACGTGCTTATCACCTTCTTCGCTCGCTTTGAGCAACAAAACAGCACCACTGCACAGAAGACTCCACCTCCTCCCGGCGACCAGGTGATGACGCTGACCTCAGACAGTGTGAGGAGATCCTTCAGCAGGATCAATGCACGCAAAACTCCGGGTCCTGACAACATCCCTGGGCGTGTACTGAAAGACTGTGCAGCAGAACTCACTGATGTCTTCACATTCATTTTCAACATCTCACTGAGTCAGGCTGTTGTTCCCACATGCTTCAAAACTACAACCATCAGTCCAGTTCCGAAGAAGCCATCTCCATCCTGCTTCAATGACTACCGTCCTGTTGCACTTACCCCCATTTGTGGAATGGAGTGCTTTGAACGGCTAGTCATGCACCACATCAAGTCTGCCCCCCCCCTCCCTGGACCCCTTCCAGTTTTGCATATCGGTCCAACCGGTCGATCGATGATGCCACCGCCACTACCCTCCAATTAGCCCTCATTCATCTGGACAAAAAGGACTCATATGCCAGAATGCTGTTCATAGACTTCAGTTCAGCATTCAACACAATCATCCCTCAACAGCTCATTTACAAACTGATTTAGCTGGGGCTCAACACTTGGCTGTGCAACTGGCTGTTGGACTTTCTGACTGGAAGACCTCAGGCAGTACGGGTCAGCAGCAACACATCCAGCACCATCACACTGAACACTGGGGCCCCCCAAGGATGTGTGCTGAGTCCCCTCCTCTTCACTCTGCATGACTGCACACCTTCACACAACTCCAACCTCTTTATTAAGTTTACAGATGACACGACTGTGGTGGGTCTCATTAGCAACAAAGATGAGACAAACTACAGGAGTGAGGTGAGCCGCCTGGCCAAGTGGTGCAGTGACAACAATTTCTCTCAGAACGTGGAGAAGACAAAGGAGATTGTTGTAGACTTCAGGAGAGCACACACTCAGCACGTTCCTCTGACCATCAACGGTGTGACTATGGAGAGAGTGAGCAGCACCAAGTTCCTGGGTGTGCACATCACAGAGGACCTCTCCTGGACTGAAAACACTGCAGCATCCTGATGAGCTGCATCACTGTGTGGTATGGCGCCTGCAACGCGTCCTGCCAAAAGACTGCAACGCATAGTGAGAGCAGTTGAGAAGATCATTGGTGTCTCTCTCCCCTCCCTCCAGGACATTTATGGAACCCGTCTCACCCACAAAGCCCTCTGCATCACAGGTGATCCCACTCACCCATCACACAGCTTCTTCAGTCTGCTGCCATCAGGGAGGAGACTGCGGAGTCTGGCCCCCCTCCCCTCTTCTGCCCCAGGCACCACTGAACTATGACCCCCCCCCCCCACACTAATTATATGATGGCATGCACTAGTCACTTTGTGCAGCATTGGTCTGCTCACTATCTCATTCAGCATGTAACTGACATCATTCCACTACCTCATCAGTCAGTTAAATAAAATAACTGCTCTTGAGCCCTTTGTCACTTGTCACTTTAATCAGACTTAATAAGATATTTTTAATAAGGGATTTTTTTGCACTAAAAATCTTTTATCTGCACTGTTGTTCACTTCATTGATTTGCACTATATCTGCCATTTGCCTTGCACTGCTTTATTTAACTTTATTTTTAATTTTATTATATGCCTTTTTTTACATTCCCTTATTGTATAGTTGTATCTACATTTTATATTTGATCTAGATTTTTAGGCTTTAATGTTAATTTTATCTGTATGCACCTGAGTCTGAGAGTAATGCAATTTATATTCTCTGTATGTATGTACTGTACATGTTGAAATTGACAATAAAGCAGGCTTGAACTTGAACTTGAACTTGAACTCCTCTCCTCCGGACCGTAACCTTCCCAGTCCACCAAGTGCTGGAATCCTCGTCCCCTCCGTCTTGAGTCCAGAATCTGATTCACCGAATAAGTTGGCTCCCCATCTACGAGACGCAGTGGTGGGGGAACCGGGGAAGGCGGATTAATACGTGAATAAAACATGGGCTTAATTTTGGACACATGAAAGGCGGGATGAATCCTCCTGTACGCCGGAGGTAGTTTGAGGCGGACTGTCACCGGACTAATGATCTTGGTGACAGGAAACGGGCCAATAAATTTGGGAGATAATTTATTAGAAACGGAGCGGAGCGGAATGTTGTTAGTAGAAAGCCACACTTTTTGACCCACGACGTATATGGGAGGCTTCGACCGGTGGGGATCAGCCTTGGCCTTAGTGCGCTCCCTCATCTGGAGCAGAGTCTCGCGAGCTCTGGTCCAGGTGCGGTGGCACCTCTGGACAAACATGTGAGCGGAGGGGACCGCGACTTTAGACTCCAGACTAGGAAAAACCGGTGGCTGGTAACCTAAGCTACACTGAAATGGAGAGAGGCCCGTGGCTGACACTGGTAACGAGTTGTGAGCGTACTCCACCATAGAGAGTTGTTGGCTCCAGGAAGAAGGATTCTTGGAGACTAAACATTGTAACGTTCTCTCTAAATCCTGGTTGGCTCGCTCAGATTGCCTGTTACTCTGGGGGTGATAATCCAAAGACAGACTAACCGTTGCTCCTAACAATTTAAAAAATTATTTCCAAAATTTGGATATAAAATGGGATCCCCTGTCTATATACAGTACAGACCAAAAGTTTGGACAAACCTTCTCATTCAAAGAGTTTTCTTTATTTTCATGACTATGAAAATTGTAGATTCACACTGAAGGCATCAAAACTATGAATTAACACATGTGGAATTATATATGGAATTATATTCATAACAAAAAAGTGTGAAACAACTGAAAATATGTCATATTCTAGGTTCTTCAAAGTAGCCACTTTTTGCTTTGATTACTGCTTTGCACACTCTTGGCATTCTCTTGATGAGCTTCAAGAGGTAGTCAACTGAAATTATCTTCCAACAGTCTTGAAGGAGTTCCCGAGAGATGCTTAGCACTTGTTGGCCCTTTTGCCTTCTGTCTGCGGTCCAGCTCTCCCCTAAACCATCTCGATTGGGTACAGGTCCAGTGACTGTGGAGGCCAGGTCATCTGGCGCATATATATATATTTTTTTTTTACATTTCAATCATACTGTCATGTGTTTATGTCTCATCTTTTCTTGAATTTATCAGTATTTTAATCCATCTTGTAGATGTCCTGGGAACTAAGGTTCACTTAAAGTGGAAAATAAATGTATTTTCCAACTTAAAATGTAGTCACAAAGAATTGTTTATTATCTGTACCAATATAATGGACCATAAGTATCACTGGTCATTTGGGCTCCTCCTCAATGAATCCTGTAAATGTTGTAACACACTCTTAAATATAAATGTGCTTCTCGGTGCCATAGAATAACCTTTTTTGTCTAAATGGTTTCATAAAGAACCTTTAACATCTGAAGAACCTTTACATTAACAAAATAATTTGGTTCTTTGTGGCGAAAGAAGGTTCTCCAGATTATAAAAAGTTGAGAAAGAGATTGTACTTTAAAGAACCTTTGACTGAATAGTTCTTTGTGAAACCAAAAATGGTTCTGTGAACAACCTTTTAAGCTCCTTTATTTTTTTTCATGTACGTAGACAACAGGTTAACTAAAAATCGGTGACAGAATGGAGAAAAAAACCTTGGGAGAAACCAGGCTCAGTTGGGGGGCCAGTTCTCCTCTGACCAGACGAAACCAGTAGTTCAATTCCAGGCTGCAGCAAAGTCAGATTGTGCAGAAGAATCATCTGTTTCCTGTGGTCTCGTCCTGGTGCTCCTCTGAGACAAGGTCTTTACAGGGGATCTGTATCTGGGGCTCTAGTTGTCCTGGTCTCCATTGTCTTTCAGGGATGTAGAGGTCCTTTCTAGGTGCTGATCCAGCATCTGGTCTGGATACGTACTGGATCCGGGTGACAGCAGTGACCCTCTGATCTGGACACAGACTGGATCTGGTGGCCACGGTGACCTCGGAACAAGAGAGAAACAGACAAATATTAGCGTTTCTTCTAATATGCCATTCTTCTAATGATGTAGCAAGTACATAGGGTGTTATGGGAAGTGTTTGGTCATACTTCCTGGTTCTAG
This sequence comes from Carassius carassius, assembly GCF_963082965.1. NCBI lineage: Eukaryota > Metazoa > Chordata > Actinopteri > Cypriniformes > Cyprinidae > Carassius > Carassius carassius. The sequence continues at coordinate 4,997,878 of NC_081763.1, forward strand.
TAAGAACTCTTGCTGCTGCATTTTGGACTAGCTGTAGTTTGTTTACTAAGCGTGCAGAACAACCACCCAATAAAGCATTACAATAATCTAACCTTGAGGTCATAAATGCATGGATTAACATTTCTGCATTTGACATTGAGAGCATAGGCCGTAATTTAGATATATTTTTGAGATGGAAAAATGCAGTTTTACAAATGCTAGAAACGTGGCTTTCTAAGGAAAGATTGCGATCAAATAGCACACCTAGGTTCCTAACTGATGACGAAGAATTGACAGAGCAACCATCAAGTCTTAGACAGTGTTCTAGGTTATTACAAGCAGAGTTTTTAGGTCCTATAATTAACACCTCTGTTTTTTCAGAATTTAGCAGTAAGAAATTACTCGTCATCCAGTTTTTTATATCGACTATGCAATCCATTAGTTTTTCAAATTGGTGTGTTTCACCGGGCTGCGAAGAAATATAGAGCTGAGTATCATCAGCATAACAGTGAAAGCTAAAACCATGTTTCCTGATGATATCTCCCAAGGGTAACATATAAAGTGTGAAGAGTAGCGGCCCTAGTACTGAGCCTTGAGGTACTCCATACTGCACTTGTGATCGATAGGATGCATCTTCATTCACTGCTACGAACTGATGGCGGTCATATAAGTACGATTAAAACCATGCTAATGCACTTCCACTGATGCCAACAAAGTGTTCAAGTCTATGCAAAAGAATGTTGTAGTCAATTGTGTCAAACGCAGCACTAAGATCCAATAAATATAATAGAGAGATACACCCACGATCAGATGATAAGAGCAGATCATTTGTAACTCTAAGGAGAGCAGTCTCAGTACTATGATACGGTCTAAATCCTGACTGGAAATCCTCACATATACCATTTTTCTCTAAGAAGGAATATAATTGTGTGGATACCACCTTTTCTAGTATCTTGGACAGAAAAGGGAGATTCGAGATTGGTCTATAATTAACTAGTTCTTTGGGGTCAAGTTGTGGTTTTTTGATGAGAGGCTTAATAACAGCCAGTTTGAAGGCTATTAGCACATGAATATAGCAAAATGCTTCTCTTTATAGATATTTTTCTAGCTGACTGGTGATCTTATGGACACTGAATGGTTATTCTGAAGTAAATGTATATTACATTGCAATGTTTACAAGCTTTACATGTTTTCCGCAGTTTGAAACACTGAATGAGCTTTTACACAAGACATTTCAGTAAATTGTACTGTAGGCTTTCTTATAAACTAGCCTATCTTTTGATGTTAATTCATGTTCATTATGCACTATAGTAGTAAAGAGAAAGATTAAATAGGTTACTTGCCTCTAGAACTGAGGCGCTAAAGCGACTGCACCTGCCGCATTAAAGAGCACCAAAACTGTATTTATTGTTTGTATTTTGTTATGAATTTTGAATAATTTTAAAGCTGATACTTTGTTTATTAAAAAGTAACAAAGCACAAAGCTTTGTGCGCTTCAAATAATAAAGTTTACGCATTAACAGAACACAGCATAGATAGACTAAGCTCTTGTTAAGAAGGAGCCATATTATTAATGATTATAAACGAGATCTCTCTCACGCTGCAACTGAGCTGCGTTTATCAGGTGTGCATCAGCACTGCAGTGCCAGCAGAGATGAGGACTGTTTGAAAAACAATTTCCACTAAAACTTTGATGTGCATCATCTCAGTTTAATACATGAACATAGCAAATGATGCGATCCATCAGGAAAAAAGGCATTAGATGCAAATGTTTAAGTTATTACATGTAAATACATAGGCCTAATCACCAGTGGTGACTTCACATGCAATGTAATATTTTTGGTCGACCATTTTAGTCGCAGTTTGGAGCCCTAGTATTACACTCGCAGGTGTGGATACACCCCCGGCCCATGTGAGTTTGTATGGCTAGGTCTTTTTGATTTTCATCATGCCTTCCAAAAATCTGTTTATTGGGCAGGGTTCTGTCACACCTCTGTTAGCAGGTGGACTGGCACTAGGGATCAGGGAATACAGCCATTAATGCTTCTGTGTGAGTATTTAGGCTGCCAGGGAGTTGGTTGGCCTCTCATGCTCTAAATTGGGACCCCCTGTTATTCATCCCATTTGATGAACACTACAAAGGCCAGCTTAGGCATTCAATAAGAGCCTTTTATTTGGCTGGTGACCCTAGAGCCGCCATCTCCATCTGGTGGTGTGCCTTCTGCCTTCTGATGAGGGGTGGGCAGCTTTCTTCATGTCAGCTTTATCAATAATTTGTAAGTGTGGAGAGGTGACCTGGAAATAATGGCAAACCTTCAACATAGCTGTTGACCATCCACTTTGAGCATCAAACACTGACTGCTTCACACCACCATCTATCATTGTCTTTTAGCTGGAGGACCAGAAAAGAGCTGAGATTCCAGAGTGATCACTCAATACCAATCAAGCTCCTGCTGACATGTGGCCTTTGTCTGGTTTGTCTAGCACTTTATTTGTGTCTTTTTGTTGATAGGTGGATGATGGTCTGTTCCACAAATGGAAAGCCCACAGACTGTCTGCTTCATGTCGCACTTAATAAATGCAAGAACTTTCATAAAATTGCAAGCAGCAATTTGACTGAACAATAGTCATGAGTCAGATTATATGAACTTTGTGGTATTGACTCTGTAACAAAGTATATCCAATATCATTACATGGATCTCTGGAATCGGTCAATCACAGCATTCAACCGTAATTTTTCTGAACAATGACCATTGTGCAGGGTGTCATAGTACATTGTGAAAAATGATGAGAATTCTAATGGTAAAAGTTACCTTACTCTATATGGAGAAAAAATATTTCACGCAATTTTACTGTAAAATGCTGGTTAATGTACTGTTTGTGGCAGTAAGCAAGATGAAGCCATCCAAAAAAAATGTACAGTAAAAAAACAACAACAACAACAACAACAACAACAAAAATGCATAAACTTACATTCCCAGAATCCTCTGTGCATGGTTTTTCAAAGAAATAACTGTTTTTTTATTTATTAATTTATTTATTTGTTTTATTTATTTGTTTATTTAAGGTATTTATTCAATACAATGGCTAAATTAACGAAAAATAAAGCCTCAACAAGTGTTGACATTTCCCAACCCCACAGCAGTAATGACTTTATGAACTACTTTACTTCTAAAATCAATACTATTAGAGATAAAATTGCAACCATTCAGCCGTCAGCTACAGTATCAAATCAGACTGTGCACTATAGACCCCCTGAGAAACAGTTCCACTCATTCTCTACCATAGGAGAGGAAGAACTGTATAAACTTGTTAAATCATCTAAACCAACAACATGTATGTTACACCCTATACCATCTAAGCTCCTAAAAGAGGTGCTTCCAGAAGTCATAGATCCTCTTCTGACTATTATTAATTCCTCATTGTCATTAGGATATGTCCCCAAAGCCTTCAAACTGGCTGTTATTAAGCCTCTCATCAAAAAACCAAAGACTTGACCCCAAAGAACTAGTTAATTATAGACCAATCTCGAATCTCCCTTTTCTGTCCAAGATACTAGAAAAGGTGGTATCCACACTATTATATTCCTTCTTAGAGAAAAATGGTATATGTGAGGATTTCCAGTCAGGATTTAGACCGTATCATAGTACTGAGACTGCTCTCCTTAGAGTTACAAATGATCTGCTCTTATCATCTGATCGTGGGTGTATCTCTCTATTAGTTTTATTGGATCTTAGTGCTGCGTTTGACACAATTGACCACAACATTCTTTTGCATAGACTTGAACACTTTGTTGGCATCAGTGGAAGTGCATTATCATGGTTTAAATCGTACTTATATGACCGCCATCAGTTCGTAGCAGTTAATGAAGATGTATCCTATCGATCACAAGTGCAGTATGGAGTACCTCAAGGCTCAGTACTAGGGCCGCTACTCTTCACACTTTATATGTTACCCTTGGGAGATATCATCAGGAAACATGGTGTTAGCTTTCACTGTTATGCTGATGATACTCAGCTCTATATTTCTTCGCAGCCCGGTGAAACACACCAATTTGAAAAACTAATGGATTGCATAGTCGATATAAAAAACTGGATGACGAGTAATTTCTTACTGCTAAATTCTGAAAAAACAGAGGTGTTAATTATAGGACCTAAAAACTCTGCTTGTAATAACCTAGAACACTGTCTAAGACTTGATGGTTGCTCTGTCAATTCTTCGTCATCAGTTAGGAACCTAGGTGTGCTATTTGATCGCAATCTTTCCTTAGAAAGCCACGTTTCTAGCATTTGTAAAACTGCATTTTTCCATCTCAAAAATATATCTAAATTACGGCCTATGCTCTCAATGTCAGATGCAGAAATGTTAATCCATGCATTTATGACCTCAAGGTTAGATTATTGTAATGCTTTATTGGGTGGTTGTTCTGCACGCTTAGTAAACAAACTACAGCTAGTCCAAAATGCAGCAGCAAGAGTTCTTACTAGAACCAGGAAGTATGACCATATTAGCCCGGTCCTGTCAACACTGCACTGGCTCCCTATCAAGCATTGCATAGATTTTAAAATATTGCTTATTACTTATAAAGCCCTGAATGGTTTAGCACCTCAGTATTTGAATGAGCTCCTTTTACATTATAATCCTCTACGTCCGCTACGTTCTCAAAACTCAGGCAATTTGATAATACCTAGAATATCAAAATCAACTGCGGGTGGCAGATCATTTTCCTATTTGGCGCCCAAACTCTGGAATAACCTACCTAACATTGTTCGGGAGGCAGACACACTCTTGCAGTTTAAATCTAGATTAAAGACCCATCTCTTTAACCTGGCATACACATAACATACTAATATGCTTTTATTATCCAAATCCGTTAAAGGATTTTTAGGCTGCATTAATTAGGTAAACCAGAACCGGAAACACTTCCCATAACACCCTATGTACTTGCTACATCATTAGAAGAATGGCATCTACGCTAATATTTGTCTGTTTCTCTCTTGTTCCGAGGTCACCGTGGCCACCAGATCCAGTCTGTATCCAGATCAGAGGGTCACTGCAGTCACCCGGATCCAGTACGTATCCAGACCAGATGCTGGATCAGCACCTAGAAAGGACCTCTACATCCCTGAAAGACAGTGGAGACCAGGACAACTAGAGCCCCAGATACAGATCCCCTGTAAAGACCTTGTCTCAGAGGAGCACCAGGACAAGACCAAAGGAAACAGATGATTCTTCTGCACAATCTGACTTTGCTGCAGCCTGGAATTGAACTACTGGTTTCGTCTGGTCAGAGGAGAACTGGTCCCCCAACTGAGCCTGGTTTCTCTCAAGGTTTTTTTCTCCATTCCGTCACCGATGGAGTTTCGGTTCCTTGCCGCTGTCGCCTCTGGCTTGCTTAGTTGGGGACACTTCATCTACAGAGATATCGTTGACTTGATTGCAAATAAATGCACAGACACTATTTAACTGAACAGAGATGACATAACTGAATCCAATGATGAACTGCCTTTAACTATCATTTTTGCATTATTGACACTGTTTTCCTAATGAATGTTGTTCAGTTGCTTTGACGCAATGTATTTTGTTTAAAGCGCTATATAAATAAACGCATTATTAATTGCATAAAAATTATGTTTAGTGTTCTGTGTTACTATGATTGTGTTTTGTATTTACGTGTATGTCACCATCCACCCATTTTTATTACTATTTATCTACTATCTATCTACTATACTACCATCTATTATAAAACTATATATCTAGTCTGTGGAAAAGCAACTTGTGAGGATCGTGTGGTAATTTGGTATATTTACATTATTTCCTTTATTATTATTATTATTATTGTTATTATTCTCTCTGAATAATTTTTATTTGGAAAGTAGTGTGTACTGTATAATTAGCTGGTCATTATCATGAAACAAACCATTTATTATGGCAATAATGTTGATCACCATCGGTTCCTTTTGCAATAACAACCAGCTGACTGTGCATTATGCCAAGATTTAAGTGTTCCTGGTGAAAATAAAATAAGCTGCTATATGGAAAGCTCTCTCCACAACTCTACACGTCCTTTTCCAGTGTCACCAACTTTACCAGCAATCCGGGGGGGGGGGGGGTGGGGGGGGGGGGGGGGTGGCATAACTTTCATCTCAACAGAAGAAAGAAAAATAGAATCACCAAATCCATCCACATGCCTGGCTAGTCTAAATCTGATTTTCTGCTATTAAGCTCCATTTCCCTCTCTCGATCTGCCACTCCGAGGTGATGCGGAGGTGTCTTTGATCATATTCTCCCACTGTTTTGCTCTCTTTAATCCATGACCAAAAATAATGGGATTTGGTGTATCTCCAAATGACAGAGAAACCAGTTGACAGAAATTAATAAGTTTGAAGGGACAAAAAGTGAACACAAACAATGACAACAACATCCCCAAAATGCCACCATCTTCCATCAGGAGTGAAAAAGAGAGAGAAAATATGAATCATAATGTTAAACAGAGACTAAAAATGGTGGTGACACATTAACAAAAAATAAATAAAGTTAAAATGAGGCAACATCCAAACTTTGGGCAGAATGACAACTGACATGCGCGCCGTGGGGGAGCTGGGTGTTTTGATGTGTCTTTGAAGTGAGCAAGTGTTTACTGCGTTCTCCAAGACAGCAGCAGCCATGTTCTCAGAACCTGATTCGCTCTAATCCCTCCGTCACTGCTCAATGGAAATCTTGCTACCCATCTTGGTACCCTCTACCCATGCCACATCCTTCTTAGTCAACAGGTGCATTTAATTATGCAATGTGTACATGCAATAATCTTGACGAGTTTCCTGCCAGTTTCTGAACTGAGCAAAAGCTTTTATATGCAACAGACTCAAAATTTTTCATTGTGTTGTTGCTTATTTATTGTGTTCACATTCTTACGTAAAAATTCCGTTTGTTTCAATGTTACAAATTATGTAAGTTTAATAAAATTTTAGCTCTGTCAGGACAGACAACAATTTTGACTTCCCTTTTCTACAAAACAAACAAAAATTAAACATATTGATGTCAATGGGACAACATACAATGATTGCCCCATAAATTTCCATTGTAAGTGCATTTGCTCATGCAAAATTATTTTCTGTGGCTATCAACAGCATCTGTGATTTTATGATTACCACTAAAAAAATAAATAATTAAATTTGCCCTTTGTTTTGTTTGGGAGAATCATTTCAAACTTAAGTATTTAACCCAAAACATTCCTTTGAGTTAAACTATAAACAAGAGAGATAATAAGGTCAAAAGAAGGATTGAAATCAGTCTGGATTAAACTGGTAGGCATTTTGGGATAATTCTGGGATCTCTGTAATACTACTGTAGCTAGAAGTGAAAGTTTCTGGGAGGTGTTTGTGGATGGCGGGCAAACACTGTGTAAAAAGGAAGCAGGTGAAACATTCTGACAACTCCTGGATCATTCACAAATACACTTCATATGTATTTACATTCTATTTAATAGTGTAAAGTTGGTTGCATTCACCACACATGGTCTTTCGATTTGCCTGCGCTGCAGAGAAATGTCACAGAAAGCACGTGCTGACTTTTCAAAGCAGTATCTCTCACAGTAGGTCTTCCACTCTTCTTTATCACAGTGAGGAAACAAAAATAGCTGCATCAGTTGTGTGCCACACACCTTGTTACCATGGTGATCTCATGCATGAACTGAGACCATGTAGCTAGAAACACAGATGCAGTGGCACAAGAGAATTACCATTTGTGTAATAATTACATTTTGTGTCAGAAAAATTTTATATACTGTACATCCTGGAATGTCAGGAATGAATATAAATTTCCAGGGGCTGTACATTCAATAAAGACGCTATATGCACTAGTTTCTGTGAATGTTGAAGAGCAAAAAGACTGTTTTTTAAATATGTAGACTGCTTGTTCAGCGCGACTTCTCTACTACACATACTCAAGCACATGTGACGTTTGTGGTGATCTCCAGAACTGCTTTGAGACTCACTTCACCAGCGTTGTTAATTTTAATAAAACTGTCGTCAGATACACAAAATTTCAGGGACTAAAGGTTGTCACTACAACCTACAAAAAAAATGTTTGGTTTAACCTAAAGAAATTATATATTACTATTATACAGTGGAATGTTAATATCAATTTTTTTATGTTTTAATTAAAAAAATAAACCGCTGTTGTACAGCCAAAAATTTAAGGATTACGGTTTAAAATAATCCAGAAAAAAAAAATAGACAGCACAATGTCTGAAAAATTTTATTGGGCACTATTATTATTATTATTATATTAAGAAATTATTATTAAATTGTTTCATGAATTGAATTATTTTTTTGATTATAGAAATGTTAAAATGTAATTAAACCATTAAAATAGAATCCAGATTTTTTTTTATATAAAATGGAGAACACAGAATTTGTATGTATACACACATTTTGTGTGTGTGTGTGTGTGTGTGTGTGTTTACAATTTATATAAATGATATACAAGAAAATAATTTCCATATTATTTTATCAGTGAATAATGACCTACCTTTGGGACCACATGGCTATTGTATGCCTTCTAAAGTAAGTTATTGTAAACTATCGTTTTGATTGTACAGTATGTCTATGCCAACCTGTCTTCCAACCAATATGCTTGTATAGGTCGTTTGTCCTAATCCCTGAAATACGACCCATCAGAGCGTATACTACAATTGCGCCCCTATCGGCAAACGGTCGTTTTCATATTAATGTTTTGTACTCTTTTATTTGCCCTCTGGTTTGCATTTGGTGTAGCTCCGTTAGTAGATTATTGTGTTATACCTTGATATGTAATCATGCTATCATGGGTTCGATCCCAGGTATGTGCACGAAAATGTGTATGCTCAATAAATCATAATTTAGCATGATTTCTGTGAGGGTTAGGTTTAGGAGTGGGGTTAGGTGTGGTCATTCGAACAAATAAGCCACCTAGTAAAATATGTAGAAAATATTGTGAGATCGGTGTAAAACGCCCACACATTGCATTTAAATAAACGTGCGTTTTGATTGGTAATGACGTTATACGTCAATTCATGACGACAGAAGCAACGAAATACTGTAATTATTTTTATGCCCGCTAGAGGGCGCTTAACTTTAAAACGTAAATATAGGTCGTAATAAACCTATATGGTCGTTTTTTGTTGGAGGACAGGCTCGTCTATGCTCTGAGGTCAAATGTATGCCAGACCATCAGCATAGGTTAGGCTGGAGTCTTTTATTAGGGCAACCCCATGAGCCTTTGGCTTTGAGGCAAACAGAAAACAGAAAAGGGAACCAGTCACATCCAGTTCAGCACCTACTGTACAGCAGGGCTTGGTCACTTCGGTCTTGGAGGGCCACTGTCCTGCAGAGTTTAGCTCCAACCCTAATCAAACACACCTGCCTGTAGCTTTCTTGTGATCTTGAAGACACTGATTAGCTTGTTCAAGTGTTTTTGATTAGGGTTGGAGCTAAACTGCAGCAGCCTTCCAGGACTGAAGTTGCACAGCCCTCACCTACAGCTACAGTGGAAATTACCAATTCCTCTGATGTTAAACTCTGAAGTTGCATCATCTGAGAAACACAGATCACTCAAAACGAGTGGAAATAATCCAAGAATGAGTTAAAGCAATGTGAACTAGGAATATGTCTGTAAACAAAACAAAACTGGATGGGACATGACAAACTGTCATCCTCATATGAAATAGAGCCAAAGCCTCCAAACTATTCCTGCTCATTTAGCGCTAGCAGATGAAACGTGCTCCATAAGTCTAAAGACTTCTAATCTCTTATGGAGCTACAGCTACCTGTATTTCTCCATCCCTCCCTATCCTGATAGTGTTAACAAGTGGGTTGATCCAATGACTATGAGGGCCTGTGAAAGAAGGCGAATAGAGCCCAAAATGAGTGATGAGTCCAATGAAAGGTTGCTCTTTCAACAGGGATTCATTAGTCAAGTCAAGTCACCTTTATTTATATAGCGCTTTAAACAAAATACATTGCGTCAAAGCAACTGAACAACATTCATTAGGAAAACAGTGTGTCAATAATGCAAAATGATAGTTAAAGGCAGTTCATCATTGAATTCAGTGATGTCATCTCTGTTCAGTTAAATAGTGTCTGTGCATTTATTTGTAATCAAGTCAACGATATCGCTGTAAATAATGTGACCACAACTAAGCAAGCCAGAGGCAACAACGGCAAGGAACCGAAACTCCATCGGTGACAGAATGGAGAAAAAAACCTTGGGAGAAACCAGGCTCAGTTGGGGGGCCAGTTCTCCTCTGACTAGACGAAACCACAAAGTCAGATTGTGCAGAACAATCATCTGTTTCCTGTGGTCTTGTCCTGGTGGTCCTCTGAGACAAGGTCTTTACAGGGGATCTGTATCTGGGGCTCTAGTTGTCCTGGTCTCCGCTGTCTTTCAGGGCAGTAGAGGTCCTTTCTAGGTGCTGATACACCATCTGGTCTGGATACGTACTGGATCCGGGTGACTGCAGTGACCCTCTGATCCGGATACAGACTGGATCTGGTGGCTACGGTGACCTCGGAATAAGAGAGAAACAGACAAATATGAGCGTAGATGCCATTCTTCTAATGATATAGCAAGTACATAGGGTGTTATGTGAAGTGTTGCCGGTTCCAGTTTACCTAATTAATGCAGCCTTAAAATCCTTTAACGGATTTGGATATTAAAAGCATATTAGTATGTTATGTGTAAGCCAGGTTAAAGAGATGGGTCTTTAATCTAGATTTAAACTGCAAGAGTGTGTCTGCCTCCCGAACAATGTTAGGTAGGTTATTCCAGAGTTTAGGCGCCAAATGGGAAAAGGATCTGCCGCCCGCAGTTGATTTTTATATTTTAGGTATTATCAAATTGCCTGAGTTTTGAGAACGTAGCGGACGTAGAGAATTATAATGTAAAAGGAGCTCATTCAAATACTGAGGTGCTAAACCATTCAGGGCTTTATAAGTAATAAGCAATATTTTAAAATCTATACGATGTTTGATAGGGAGTCAGTGCAGTGTTGACAGGACCGGGCTAATATGATCATACTTCCTGGTTCTAGTAAGAATTCTTGCTGCTGCATTTTGGACTAGCTGTAGTTTGTTTACTAAGTGTGCAGAACAACCACCCAATAAAGCATTACAATAATCTAACCTTGAGGTCATAAATGCATGGATTAACATTTCTGCATTTGACATTGAGAGCATAGGCCGTAATTTAGATATATTTTTGAGATGGAAAAATGCAGTTTTACAAATGCTAGAAACGTGGCTTTCTAAGGAAAGATTGCGATCAAATAGCACACCTAGGTTCCTAACTGATGACGAAGAATTGACAGAGTTTTTAGGTCCTATAATTAACACCTCTGTTATTTTAGAATTTAGCAGTAAGAAATTACTCATCATCCAGTTTTTTTTATCGACTATGCATTCCATTAGTTTTTCAAATTGGTATATTTCACAGGGGCCGTGAAGAAATATAGAGCTGAGTATCATCAGCATAACAGTGAAAGCTAACACCATGTTTCCTGATGATATCTCCCAAGGGTAACATATAAAGCGTGAAGAGTAGCGGCCCTAGTACTGAGCCTTGAGGTACTCCATACTGCACTTGTGATCGATATGATACATCTTCATTCACTGCTACGAACTGATGGCGGTCATATAAGTACGATTTAAACCATGCTAATGCACTTCCATTAATGCCAACAAAGTGTTCAAGTCTATGCAAAAGAATGTTGTGGTCAATTGTGTCAAACGCAGCAATAAGATCCAATAAAACTAATAGAGAGATACACCCACGATCAGATGATAAGAGTAGATCATTTGTAACTCTAAGGAGAGCAGTTTCAGTAATATGATATGGTCTAAATCCTGACTGGAAATCCTCACATATACCATGTTTTCTCTAAGAAGGAATATAATTGTGAGGATACCACCTTTTCTAGTATTTTGGACAGAAAAGGGAGATTCGAGATTGGTCTATAATTAACTAGTTCTTTGGGGTCAAGTTGTGGTTTTTTGATGAGAGGCTTAATAACAGCCAGTTTGAAGGTTTTGGGGACATATCCTAATGACAATGAGGAATTAATAATAGTCAGAAGAGGATCTATGGCTTCAGGAAGCACCTCTTTTAGGAGCTTAGATGGTATAGGGTCTAACATACATGTTGTTGGTTTAGATGATTTAACAAGTTTATACAATTCTTCCTCTCCTATAGTAGAGAATGAGTGGAACTGTTCCTCAGGGGGTCTATAGTGCACTGTCTGATGCAATACTGTAGCTGATGGCTGAATGGTTGCAATTTTATCTCTAATAGTATCGATTTTAGAAGTAAAGTAGTTCATAAAGTCATTACTGCTGTGTTGTTGGGAAATGTCAACACTTGTTGAGGCTTTATTTTTCATTAATTTAGCCACTGTATTGAATAAATACCTGGGGTTATGTTTGTTTTCTTCTAAAAGATAAGGAAAGTAATCAGATCTAGAAGTTTTTAATGATTTTCTTTAGGATAGGTTACCTTCCCGCCAAGCAATACGAAATACCTCTAGTTTTTTTCTCCTCCAGCTGCGCTCCATTTTTCGGGCTGCTCTCTTTAGGGTGCGAGTATGCTCATTATACCATGGTGTCAAACTGTTTTCCTTAACCTTCCTTAAGCGTAAAGGAGCAACTGTATTTAAAGTGCTAGAAAAGAGAGAGTCCATAGTTTCTGTTACATCATCAAGTTGTTCTGAGGTTTTGGATATGCTAAGGAATTTGGATACAACAGGAAGATAACTTAAAAGCAGTCTTTTGTGGTAGAAGTGATGGTTCTTCCATACTTGTAACAAGAAGTAGAATTTACAATTTTGGCTATATGAAGTTTGCACAAAACTAAATAATGATCTGAGATATCATCACTTTACACATAAGGGATGCCACAAATCTCAATATAATATTGAACCATTTGGTACCACATCCATGGTTCCGTACGCACTTGTGAATTGTGTTTGTTTTGTTAAAAAATTGTGCGTTTGTTTTAAAATCACATTATAAATCACAAAAAAACAATCTGATCTACCAAGCCAATAGAACCAAACCGAGGTATGTATTGAACCATGGGTTAACTGTATTTTTGCATCCCTATTACACACACTACTTTTTTTTTATTATCAAAATTGCCCCTCTCCTGGGTGAATACCCCTATGATACTACATAAACAGCCCTCAAATGCCATTTTACTTTGGATAGGAATACTAAAAGAAACTGAAACTTTCTTGTCCAGGCTGGTGCATGAAATCTACAAGCCATGGACATAATAATGTTGCTAAATATCTTAGGTTTTTTAGTGAGTTTTATTCCGGATTCTTTTGCAAAGACAAACCAATTGCTATTCTAGACGGTAATGCAAGAATAAATTTGGTCTACTGAGCATCACTTATTTGTATATGTATTTATTTAGCTAACTACAGGAATTCAGCAGATCTGGTAATAGTGCAAGCATTTTAATGCTCACAATTTAAATGGGGCAATTGCAATATTGTGATATATTGAATGTATACAAACGTTATGTAGCAACAATGTTATCAGCTTTATACAAACAGCAACCTGGCTCATTCTATAAAGTCTCATTTACATAGAAATTATAATGATAATGCCTTAATTTTCAAATATGCATGAGTTAATATTCACACATATGGCATAAGGTATTATAATTAAAAGCACTGCTTCTTTAGAGCCAATTGAACTGCTGATCTAAAAATCAGCTTTGAACTTAATGCGTTTTCTGCCTGGAAGATTTTGTTGAGGAATCTGCAGTAAAAAAGAAAAAAAACAGAAAAAAGAAAAGAGAACACATGAAAAGGGCTGAATCCGTAGGAATTCAGGACAGGAAGCCAAGATTTGTATAGCCGTTACTCCAAAGCTAAAGAAGAAGAAAGTACAAAGAACATCTGAGCATCAGAGGCACTGGCTGTGAGCTGCAGAAAGAAGTCAGGTTTATCTGGAGGAACAAGGCTCCCAGAGTTCTCTGTGGTGGATGGAGATTGGGTACTGGTGTCTGCACACACATACTGTACACACACTTGCCACAGCCAGATAAACCTCTGTTGTTAACAAAGACTGGAATAAATTCACTTTCATCTTCCTTTCTTTTCACTAAGCGTCTGAAGTTGGAACAATATAAAATATGATCTTATCGCTTCTGATATTCTGTTTATTATTATTTTTATTCCACAAGCTCCCCTTCAAAAAGTGTCTTTCATGAAAACCCATTCATGGATTTAATGGATTTCTCTTTCCTTTTTCTCTGGGATCTGTATTCAAACCCTGGCTGGCCATTTCAGGAGCGACTGACTGCTGACAGCGCTTCTCTCGCCATCACACAAATAAGAAATTTCAGCTTAGAAACATTGCAAAGTCATTACAAATCTAAAAGCCTAAAAACTTCCAAATGTAAATTAGCTAAACTTTTCCCTCTGAAACATAAAAAAAGAAGCTCTGACACAGTTAACACGGGCTAAATGCACATATGAAATCATAAACTGCCTTTAAAGCATTTTGGCTAATAATCTGTAAAACCAGATTTATCTCAACAAAGTTTCTGCTATCACGCAACAAGGAGAAACTAGTTTTTACACATTCCGAAGAGAATGTCTTCACCTTGTCTTCACCATGCTAGGTTGCTAAAGCATTGTTAATGGTTGCCTATTAGCCTAAACCATCATATTTTAAGCACCTATCACATCAGAAATCAGCTATTCACTTCAAAGGCCAGAGGCCTTCGGGATTGTTCTGTCCATTTTATTGATCACCAAATGAAATCATAAGTCTGAAAGCACAATTAGTCAATTAAGAGTCAATTAAGGAATCATTTATGTTTGTAGCACAGATTGCGCCAAAATTTAGTATAGGGTTAATGGTTTGTTCAAATACCTATCTAAATATGAGTAATAGAGACTGAATGATGAAAAACCACAGATGACTCATGCAGTGGACTGCAATGGTGAGCTATGAAACAGTGGCAAAATGAGATGCATGTATTTGTGTGGGTCAGATGTTTTGTTAATCCTCATAGGATAAATCAGCTGTAGGAATGAGTTTGATGTTGATCTGGCCAGAGAGAGATCAGAGAGCCAGTTTACATCCTTTACCTTGCACTATAAAAGCCTGGTCCCTCTCACAGGCCAACGCTAACATCATCACTATGCCATATTTATCTACATCCGTATTAGTAATCATGACAATACTTACCTCACAAGAGTCATCTCTTATGCAGAATACATATGAGCATAATAACAGCATCCGTTTTTTGTGTTTCTCTTTATGACTAATCTGCATCGCTCTGTGATAAATGCCTTAAAGGGACAGTTCTCCCAAAAATGAAAATTGTCATAATTTACTCACCCTCAAGTTTCAAACCTGTATGACTTTCTGTCTTTCATAAAACACAAAAGGAGATACTGAAACTTCTCTCCTCTTGAACGTTGGTTTGGAACAAGATTGTGAGTGCGAGGAAAACAGAATTTGTATTTTTGGGTGAAATATCCCTGAATACCTCATACACACATTTTCTTTAGATTACATGATAACGTTCTAAACAACTTGAAGACTCAACACCAATTTGTTTGGCCAATTCTGTCGGTTAATAAGCAATGCCTTTAAGACACAAGCTGCCTTCTTCAAAGGGCCATCATTGGTCTTTAGGAGCCGTTCACACAAAACACGTATTTGCATCTAGAAACACGAGACACAGCGCTCAGAAATGTAAAAAAAAAATCAAAAAGTACAATAGTCTTGTTACCTTGTTGCCACTGTAAACAAAAGCTTGCAATGTTTGCCCCGCTTCTTCTGATTGGTCCACTGTATTGGAACTGACACTGATGAGTGACTCTGCATATAAAAGTTTAAATTCTTTTAATTTGACAAGGCATATTAAAAACGCATGCTTATGTGCCAGACACTGCAAAATTCACAAGACTCTACTGCTACTAAGTCTGTCTAGCACGTTTACATAAAAAAAAAACTATGGAAAGTAGCGCATTGCAATGGAACAATGTGTTCTGTGTCAACGTCCCCTTAGTACTGAAGCAAAATTCTCCACTTGACTGCTTTTACATCTTAGTCATGTTTTTTTTTTTCTTCAGCATTCACAACAACCATTTATTTTATCTTCTGTAAAATTATTAAATTATTAAAAGTAGGCCACACTTGGAAGGTTGAACAAGTTATTGCATTTTAATGGAAGACTAAGGTTTTTTATAATAAGCACTGATGATTTGTGCACATTAAAACTAGGTACTTGCATTACAAAAGTAAAAATTCAACAAGTCTTATTTATCGCCAAATGATGAATGCGTTAAAATGTAACACTGTTAAAACATGATAGCTTTGGCAGCTCTAGTTTGAAGTGCGTCAATCAGACTCAGAGACAGACTTTGTTGAAGTCTCTTCAGAGGAAGTTTTCAGCCGCAGGTCAGGATGAGTATCTGATGAGGGGTGGCAAAAACAGAGAATGATTTTGTAAACAAGCCTTACGTGTCAGCTTGAGAGTGGAAAAGAGGGGCGGAATTCTCTTCAGATGGGATTTATGTGCAGCAATGTACTCACATATGGTTCCATAATGTAGGCCAAGGATTTATGAAGAGGCCAAATGGCACGCTAATGTGCCACAGATGTCCTGGGGGAGGGTGCAGTCAGCAGTGCTGCATGAGTTTAATGAAAACTAATCGCTTTGATGGGCCTAATCAGGATTACCCTCTGATCAATACCACCTTTAGCTGGTTCCTGGCCAACCAGTGCTAGATTACAGTCGCTTTCCAGCCCTCATTTTTACGTCTGGAATCAAGAGCTTTAAAAACAGAAAGAATGCAGGATTTCCAGTATAGTCGCCCAAGTCTGCTTGCTCAACCTTGATAGATCCAGGGGAAAGAGGGGCTAATGTGTTTAATTGAAAACTAAAGCGATCTATTCCCTCAGTGCTGGAGTTCAAGCCAACACAGGCCATCAGTGAACGTCAGATGTGGGTAGTAACGAGTTACATTTACTTCGTTACATTTACTTGAGTAATTTTTTGGGGTAACTAATACTTTTCGGGAGTATATTTAAAGATGGGTACTTTATACTCTTACTTGAGTAAATTTTTGGGGGAAAATCTGTACTTTTACTTCGTTACTGTGGGCGACGCTCCTCTCGTTACTTTATCTTAATGCAATAAATGTTATAAATGCTTCAGTTTATTCCAAACGCGCCGTCTACTTTTCTCTGGGCAATGAGCGATGCCCATTCGCGAATGATTCATTCTTTTCAAGTCAATTCTGTTCAAAGGCTTGATCAAACCAATTGGCAAACGAGTGAATTGGTTCATGAATCAGTTTGAATGAGTCATTCAGTTCCCTGCCGCACGCGCTGAGCGTCTGAAGTGGTTCACTCAGAGTTGTTACGTTTAAGAACATCAGCAGCATTGAAAACGGAGCTATGGAACTGCACTGTATTGAAAGCAAATCTGCAAAGGCTATTATTTGCTAGCGATGGAGATCCTTATTAGATGAACACCGCATGTGCTGTCTACTGTTTAACAGGTAATAACTTGGGCTACATTCGATTACAGAACACGATACCACTGTGACATTAGTTTGTTGTACGTGTGTGGCTTATAACAGAGGGGAGTCAAGTTGAATGCAGCTTCCAAAAGACAAAAAATAGCCGATTAAGATTTTATTAATTTTAATACAATCACACCGGTGCGAGTACGTTCAGCAAGTCATATCATCAGCTGCTAAATTCAGATCTGTGATTGCTTGCTGGCGCTGAGCCAGAGATAGATGTGTTTTTACAGCACTGCGCATTATAACCAATCACACATGATTCTTTTGAGCTTATTAAAGCATTGGCCAATCAGAGGTGTTCCGATGAGTCATCGCTAAAATGCTGGTGCTTCCTTCACTCGCTCACTGACTGGAGACCTCTTTCTGGCGAATTCTCTCGTCAGTTTCAGTGATTTTAATGGGAGTTTCTGAGAGTGATTGAACTCTAGACTGTCAGTGAAAATGATCTTTAATAATGTAAATGTTATTTGCTCTCTTTCTGAACAATGAAAGATTAGTAGCAATATTTATATCACATTAACTTTCAATGTTAAATTCACATTTAATATAAAGTCAGTTGTATGAAAAATATGTTATGGCATGACACCTATATCTGTTATTTAAGTAAACAGACAGGGTTTTATAATAAATTACATAAATTGGAGTAAAGGCTGATGAAATATATACATTTATACACGCACACATACATTACATACATTTTATCTATATATCTAAATAAAAATAGGCTCAGTATATATGACCCAAAGTAACTAGTAACTAACTACTTGAGTAGATTTTTTATCCGATACTCTTTTACTCTTACTCAAGTAACTATTCAAGACTAGTACTTTTACTTTTACTTGAGTAAATATTTCTAGAAGTACTTTTACTTTTACTTGAGTACAGTTTTTGGGTACTCTACCCACCTCTGGTGAACGTATACTGTATGCAAACAATCAAGCCTTCTGTATTCATTGATCTACTTATAAGTTTAACTTTATTGTATTTATTGTATTGTTGTATGCTCAACAGGTGTGGCTGTGATGTATTAATTAATTTATTTCAATAGAAATATTGTCTAATCATACACAAGTCCAAATTTGGTCCTGGAGGGCCGGTGTCCTGCAGAGTTTGGCTCTAACTTGCTTCTACACACCTGCCTGGAAGTTTCAAGTATACCTAGTAAGACCTTGATTAGCTGCTTCAGGTGTGTTTGATTAGGGTTGGAGCTAAACTCTGCAGGACACCAACCCTCCAGGACCGAGTTTGGATAACCCTGGATTAGACCAACCTTTTCTTTGAACACCTAATACTAGTCCACCCAAATTGTCCTCTCTACCATCATTGATTCTCATGTTTCAATATTTAAACTGAATGAGATGCGAGACAGAAAAACTTGGGAATGACATCTAGGTTGGTAAATATTTTTTGGTGAATCCTTGCAGGGTCTGAAACCACAACCTTTCAGTATCCAACTGATATTCTCAGGAATAGTGCATATTATGCAGTAGATACTGCCAAAATAACTTATTTGGTAGTAATAGAAATAAATTCCTGTGGCTTTTTTTTGTTTGTTTGTAGTAAACTCTGAATACTGTTTTCTACAAAATGTATTTGTCATGAAAAACGTTGTGAAAATTAGCACCCAGGCAGTCAATTTATTATGAGATGACTTGCTTCCACCCATTGACCATTCCAAGATTCCTTTGATGTAGTACTGTATATCTACACTCACCTAAAGGATTATTAGGAACACCATACTAATACTGTGTTTAACCCCCTTTCGCCTTCAGAACTGCCTTAATTCTACGTGGCATTGATTCAACAAGGTGTTGAAAGCATTCTTTAGAAATTCTGGTCCATATTGATAGGATAGCATCTTGCAGTTGATGGAGATTTGTGGGATGCACATCCAGGGCACGAAGCTCCCGTTCCACCACATCCCAAAGATGCTCTATTGGGTTGAGATCTGGTGACTGTGGGGGCCATTTTAGTACAGTGTAAACGATGCCCAATTGGCACTAAGGAGCCTAAAGTGTGCCAAGAAAACATCCCCCACACCATTACACCACCAGCATGCACAGTGGTAACAAGGCATGATGGATCCATGTTCTCATTCTGTTTATGCCAAATTCTGACTCTACCATCTGAATATCTCAACAGAAATCGAGACTCATCAGACCAGACAACATTTTTCCACTCTTCAACTGTCCAATTTTGGCTAGCTCATGCAAATTGTAGCCTCTTTTTCCTATTTGTAGTGGAGATGAGTGGTATCCGGTGGGGTCATCTGCTGTTGTAGCCCATTCGCCTCAAGGTTGTGCGGGTTGTGGCTTCACAAATGCTTTGCTGCATACCTCGTTTGTAACGAGTGGTTATTTCAGTCAAAGTTGCTCTTCTATCAGTTTGAATCAGTCGGCCCATTCTCCTCTGACCTATAGCATCAACAAGGCATTTTCGCCCACAGGACTGCTGAATACTGCAAGTTTTTTCCCTTTTCACACCATTCTTTGTAAACCATAGAAATGGTTGTGCGTGAAAATCCCAGTAACTGAGCAAGTTGTGAAATACTCAGACCGGCCAGTCTGGCACCAACAACCATGCCATGCTCAAAATTGCTTAAATCACCTTTCTTTCCCATTCTGACATTCAGTTTGGAGTTCAGGAGATTGTCTTGACCAGGACCGCACCCCTAAATGCACTGAAGCAACTGCCATGTGATTGGTTGATTAGGTAATTTCATTAATGAGAAATCTAACAGGTGTTCCTAATAATCCTTTAGGTGAGTTTATGGTTAGTATTATTTGTGTTTAAGAACTAGTTGAGTCTCCTTGCATAATTTGTGTTAAGTGCATGAACAACCTATGATTGGAGCTTCTTATCTAGACAGTAGCTAACTCAATAGGGTTTAGAACAAGGCTAATGATGAATGGCCTGTCTAACAGGTCACCCATCTGTCACATTATACAAATGCAGTATAGCAGGTGGGTCTTGCGAACTGAATAGCAATCTACAGTAGAATGCCAAAAATAAATTCTGTCTGAACTACACACAAACCTTTTCTTGGGCCAGCTCACTTTCCACCTTGTGGGTTCTTTCCAGGTCCTGCCACACCTGATCCATCTCGGCCCGCAGCCGATCCAGAGCTGCTTGCTGGTCCTGAGAGGCCGGCTGTCGCTCCTCCTCCCGCAGCACACACAACTCTGTCGGCTGCTGTTTCCTCTGACTGTGGGCTGCCCACAGCTCCTTCCTCAGAGAATGCACCTGGTCCTCCAGATCAGAGATGGTCTGGTGACACAAACAATGAAATTTGTAAATACATTAAGGTGAACCCATCGATGGAACAGATGATGTGTTTCTGGAATACTGAATCTGGGCAATTCCAAGATTCCCAGATTTTTTTTTATGCAAAGTAAAAAAAAAAAAAAGATGGAAGAGTCTGGATTAAGAGAAAGAGGATAAGATAAACAACCCAAGCAGGCCGAGTGGAGCATTTGTGCCCATTCCAGCCAGGAAAAGGAAAACAGACACCATAGACTCTGATCTCTAAACCGCAAGAGTTCAACATCAAAGCTCAGCATTCCACAAAGGTCAGCGGTTTGATTAGCGCAAATCAGTGGTAGAATTAGCGCAAATCAAAGGTCAGCTACCCATGGGGATATGGTATTACTTGCCATTTCTCATTTCAGGAAGATGAAAAACCTCATAGAATCCACTTATCAATAAGATTCTACTTTAACGTAAAAGAGAGTAGATGGATTACAAAAAAGAGAAGAAATCAGAAGCATTACAGCATAAATCAGCCCTTCATAGTACTACCAGAGACCTCGTTCTGAGGGTCACGAATCATCTGACACATTGACCGATGGTTGAAACTTGAGTACATAAGGACAGTGTTATGGAGACGAGATAGAGTTACTCACTTGTAGTAGTAACAGGGGCAAAATGTATTTTTCTAAGCTACCAGACCCTCCACATGAAACTGCATTCACACTTCGGTAATTGGATATATTTCAGTCATACTTTATTTTAAGTTCCAATTCTCACTATTAACTATAACTTTTGCCTCAAAAGAAAAAAAAAACAAAAAAAAAACAAAAACAAAGGTTCTTTTAAGCTTTTTCACTGAATGATTTGTTGGGAAGCCAAAATTATTTCTTATATGTCATTGTTGTGAAAACCCCATTTGAAACCTTTATTTTTTTAAAGTGTAATGGAGACAAGGTAGAGTTACTCACTTGTAGTAGTAACAGGGGCAAAATGTATTTCTAAGCCACAAGACCTTTCACACGAAACTGCATTCACACTTTGGTAATTGGATATATTTCAGTCACACTTTCTTTTCCAATTGAATACAGTTCCAATTCTCACTATTAACTATAACTTTTGCCTCAATAAACTCCTAATTTGTTGCTAATTAATTAGTAAAATGGTTGTTAAGATTAGTTATGCGGTAGGATTAAGTGATCAAAAATATGGTCATGCAGAACAAGGCACTAATATGTGCTTTAAGTACTAATAAACACCCAATATGCATGCTTGTTGATAGTGAGAAAATAAAGGCTACCTTTATATCCAAACAATTCTGAATAATCTAGATAAACAATTTAGCAGAAAAAAATGACTCGACTGCACACACTGGGATTTGATAATATTTTGAAAAAGGGGAGCTGTGATCTTATTGGTCAACACAGTTTTTTCCCCCACCCCCATTACATTGATTACGTCAACAGAAAAGTTGCTATTATGTGTTGATGAATGATTATGAAAACCAACATTTCTCTTTAAATAACAAGAACTGAAAAATATGGTGTTTGTTAGTAATTAACAGCAATATTGATGCTATACACACCATCACACCCTGTCCATAACAATAATATCAAATAATTTGCACTCCCAAAGTGTTTAACCCTCGCACAGATGGTGGTGTGTGGTAGAGTCTGGCATGTTGGGAGTCCCTCGTCTACCCTTGCGATCACAAACATCCCTGGGAGGAGACTACTAAGTGCATCACGTGGCATGTCTGTCGGAAAAGCATCTGAAGTTGTTTTGCGGCCACTTGGGGAATAGCAGCAAACTTCAAAGCCGTGTCGCACAAGCACCCAGATGCCAAGACTGCACGGAGTTCCAATATGGCCAGAGAGGCGCAGCACCAGCCCACATGCTGCTGCAATGGCACAAAGCTATTAGATCTCGGCTTGGAGGAGCCTTTAATCTATAATTCCCTCTTAAACTGGACTTTGGGAAGAATTTTCTGATGCATCTTTGATGGGCTTGGACGTGCTTGCATAAAAAGAAGCTGAGAAACTAGCACAGAAAACGACAAGCAATAATCACTGAGAATGTCACATCACGTATGAAGCAACTTCAACAGCTTAACAAAAGCATTTAATAAAAATGAAGTGAGCGAGAGGAATGTAAGACAGAATATGAATTATTCTGTTATTTATGCACATATACATTAAGAACCAAGAGAAACAAAATACAACAATGAAAATATGCTTACCTGGCTTTTAGTGAATTCCTCAGCAAATAGGCCCAAACAGATCTAAATCGCTGTATTGGGCTAAACAAATTCACCTACAGCACTTTCTTACAGTGGTACAGTACTTCTTGTCAGTGTTGCTCCAGTTAATAAAGCCTCTTTATTGGCATCTATGGTTCCATGAAGAACCTTTAACATCCATGGAATCTTTCCATTTCACAAAAGGTACTTTATAGTGGAAAAGGGATATTTTTTCTTATTTCACCTTATTTCACACTTAAAAATGTTTTAACCGTTTTCACTGAATGATTTGTTGGGAAGCCAAAACTATTTCTTATATGGCATTGTTGTGAAAACCCCATTTGAAACCTTTATATTTTTTGTGTTCATGTCATTACCATGCCTTAAAGGGTATTTACACTGATGAGTAAAACTTCCCAAACAAGTAGAAGTCAGAAGACATTCATTTTCAATGAGAGAAGCCAATACAACTTCAGCGCAAGAGATGGTTTTAAACTTTTACACAGCTTATACAAATGACCAGCTGTGGTGAATACCAGTGGGAGTACAGATAAAGCTCATGTGATCCACCTGATAAAACTGGATACAGCAGTCTATTAGAAATATCTTCTCAAAACCAACAGAATCCAAATTGGTGATTTAACCACTGTCAATGTGAATTCATCATTACCAAACTGCTTCGCTGTATAAACAGCTAGCTGTACACACTGAGAGGATTGAAAAGCAGTTGTCATTAACAGAATTCTATGTACAGAATGAGATTAAACATTTGGAAAGTGAAAAACATATTCACCGGCAGTGTGTACTGTAAAGTTGAGATCAAGTGTCATCTAACCAAGGTTTTGTAAAACATTTGTTAGTGAGCTATCCCGAGAGCATTTCTCAGGGAAACAGGACAGGCATGGATAAAAACAAGTATGTCGGTCCCTGCTCTTATGGTGATTTCTGAGGTATTATATGTGTGGCATGCTCCTCGATTAGCATTTTCAAGGACCACAACCCCATTCTAGATGAAAGACGGATGGTGTGATCCAAATCTTCAGCTGAAATGCATTTGCATGTCTTTAAGTGTTCAATGTGAAGCCTAGTGAAAAGCGTCTGTGCGTGATCTGCTTTAGTGATGTCTGGCCAGAGATTAAAACTCTTTTCATCATCGAGGGCCCATCTGGTGCTGAGAGCCAGTCTGCTGGAGCCCATCTTCAATGACCCATCACAGCTGGATGGACGGATTCATGATGGTGCTGTTTTGTGTTTTCCAGAGTTGAAAAGAGCAGCTGAAATCAAGACAATGTTATTAAATGACTGCTTAAAAACAGCCGTGGTTTGGCAAACAGTCCTTTGTGTCAGCCATATGCCCTGAAATGTGGATGTGAAATTATGGATATCCAGTTATTGATAAGCATCCACTTCCATACTTGAAACAAATGTGCATTACCTGTCACAAGTCTGGACAACTCATTCTTCCACATTTCAGAATAAAAGTAAAGTCATAAAAACTATGAAATAACACAAACGGGAGTATGGGAATTACAAAACCAAATCTTTAAAAAATGTGCTCCATTTTGAGCTTCTGAAATGCAGCTACCCTTTGCCTAGATTACAGCTCTGAGATTGCTTGGGTGGAATGACAACCCGAACCCCCTGCTGGTGCAAGAGACAACGTGACCACCATCAACAAGCCTGTAGTTTTTGGCACATCAGAAAGCAGGCCTGATCTCCTATGCCATGTCCGCCTTCATTTTCTGTGTTCTAATCTCTTACTGGGGAATCAAGTTCTTTGAAAGTTTGACAGCATCATTAATTATCCGATCAGAGCGGTATGATGCTATACTCCATGGATTTCAGATGTTCTCCCATGCTGTTTGAACTCCATGTTACATTACTGAGAGAGAGAGAGAGAGAGAGAGAGAGAGAGAGAAAGAGAGATAATGGATTTGAATGGCAGATATGTTGTTCATACAGTATGTCTAAATGAAATTAAATTACTCTTTGTTTTGTAAGTGTCTGAGACATTAACATCTGTCTGGAGATCAAATCAAATGAAATATGCAACAATAAAAAAATGCATGTGTGTTACAGTTACACTTTAAAGAAATTTGTTTAGCTTTATAATAAATGTTGTTTATAATGAATACCAATGTAGTTTGTTTTATATTTATATTTACCATTCTTGTTCTGTTCTGAATGCAATTAAAATGTATTAAATTAAAAGGTTTTAAAAAATTTTAACTTTTTGTGGAATCAGAGGGAATATAAAATACATGTTCATAGAAATGTATGCCTTTGTTTTACAGGTATTTTAAATAGTAATAAAAAATACAGTAGTACAAAATGTCTACATCATGCCACATTTCAATGAATATTTTGACAAAACACACAACATACAAATATTTAATAATGTCTTAAATTACTCAAAATATGTACAATAAAGGGTCCCACTTTAAATTAGGTGTCTCTAAACACTATGCACTTAATAATAAAATAATGAAGTTAGATACAGTGTATCTATTGTGTTCATGTTGAATTGCAAAACACTTTTGCTGCTTATGTTGGGGATAGGTTTGGTCTTATGGTTAGGTTTAAGGGGTAGAGTTACAGGGTCAAAAGTGTTATTATAGATGTAACTTCAGAACTGAATTACAGATCAATTAATTTAAAGATCAATCCTTGTTAAAATGGAATGAATTACTTCTCAACTCTCAGCTTATCAATAACATTAACATTCCAGCAGTAGGGACAATCACTAAAGACCAACAGTACGGAGACCTGCCGACCTCCAGTGATAAAATTGCTCAGTGTGAACAATGTGCAGGCTGATGAAAGTGAAAATAAATGAAAGTGTACATCTGACCCTAATGATAGTTATGAAGAGCACAAGCACCCGCCTGTTGTAAACGTGTGGAGTGGGCATTAAAGTGCATGTGGTCTCTAGAGTCTGCTGTGTATTGGTTTACTGTGCTGCAGGCAACTATATTTACTGAGAACCATCCTGATGCTCTGGTCTTTTCATCCTCAAACAGACTAAAGAAAACAGGAACCCGGAGGGCGGCAGAGTCTAAGGAAACTAATACACAGACTCCAGTCCAGAGACAAGGGGATTTGAACTCCCTCATCAGCTTACTTCAGATCAATGCAGCTCTCCACAGCCACGCTAAATTTAACGTACCACTGAATGGAAAATGAATTTAGATTTTACTGGGATGTGTAGACAAACTTGAAATCTCCAATGGTGGCTGTAAAACCAAATGTGCTGTGATTTCCTGCAGCTAACAGGAAAACACACGCTGACACTGTGTAACTTGGGTTACAGAATGGGGCATGACAAACCAATGGTACTGAGCGAAAACAAGTAACCGCGACCTGGAACAAAAGCTCACTGTGCTGTGAAAAATGCACAAGTCATTTGCTCATCTCACACGCTCATGATGTCCTGACCACATCAAGACATTAGTCTGAATTGCTCATCTTCTTTGTGTGTGAATGATGTCCATTCACACTGCCAGCTTTCCAAAGCATGTCCTCTGAATGATTCCAGGATTTCTGATGGATTACCGTCACTGGATCATCTTGTTTTTGTTGACCAACAACATATGGGGCAAGTGGTCAGTGAACCTATATGACAATAGTAATTATTTACACTAAAGACACCACAGAGGAAGGATATTGCTAAAATTACAGTCAGATGATTTTTTTTTCAGCTGCTTAAAAATAAAAAAAATTGTATAGATATTAAATCTTGCTTATTACGTATAAAGCCCTGAATGGTTTAGCACCTCAGTATTTGAATGAGCTCTTGTTACACTATAATCCTCCACGTCCACTGTGTTCTCAAAACTCAGGCATTTGATAATACCTAGAATATCAAAATCAACTGCGGGCGGCAGATCCTTTTCCTAATTGGTGCCTAAACTCTGGAATAACCTCTTGCAGTTTAAATCTAGATTAAAGACCCATATCTTTAACCTGGCTTACACATAACACACTTATACACTTCTAATATCCAAACCAGTTAAAGGATTTTTAGGCTGCATTAATTAGGTAAACCGGAACCTGCAACACGTCCCATAACACCCTATGTACTTGCTACATCATTAGAAGAATGGCATCTACGCTAATATTTGTCTGTTTCTCTCTTATTCCGAGGTCACCGGATCAGTCACCCGGATCCAGTACGTATCCAGACCAGATGGTGGATCAGCACCTAGAAAGGACCTCTACATCCCTGAAAGACAGCCGAGACCAGGACAACTAGAGCCCCAGATACAGATCCCCTGTAAAGACCTTGTCTCAGAGGAGCACCAGGACAAGACCACATGAAACAGATGATTCTTCTGCACAATCTGACTTTGCTGCAGCCTGGAATTTAACTGCTGGTTTCATCTGGCAAGAGGAGAACTGGCCCCCCGACTTTATAGCGATATTGTTGACCTGATTGCAAATTATTGCACAGATACTATTTAAATTGAACTGAGCTGAATGATGACACTTCACTGAATTCAATGATGAACTGCCTTTAACTGTCATTTTGCATTATTGACACACTGTTTTCCTAATTAATGTTGTTCATTTGCTTTGACACAATCTTTTTTGTTTAAAGTACTATATAAATAAAGGTGACTTGACTTGACATTGACAGCCAATCAGAATCAGACTTTAAAGAGCTCAAGCATGTAAAGCAGCAGACGTGCCTATAATAAACAGAACATTATTGTACATTGGTGTAGACACTACTATGGTGTAGTTACCATATAATATA
Organism: Carassius carassius; assembly: GCF_963082965.1. NCBI lineage: Eukaryota > Metazoa > Chordata > Actinopteri > Cypriniformes > Cyprinidae > Carassius > Carassius carassius. Next base: position 5,025,691 of record NC_081763.1, read on the forward strand.
GTTATAACATAATATAGTTATAGTTACCATATAAATATTGTTATATTTCCTGTTTTGGGAATTAAGGTCTTAAAGGGTTAGTTCACCCAAAAATCAAAATGATGTCTTTAATAACTCACCCTCATGTCATTCCAAACCCGTGAGACCTCAGTTTAAGATATTTTAGATTTAGTCCGAAAGCTCTCAGTCCCTCCATTAAAACTGTGTGTACGGTATACTGTCTATGTCCAGAAAGGTAAGAAAAACGTCATCAAAGTAGTCTTTGTGACATCAGAGGATCAGTTAGAATTTTTTGAAGCATCGAAAATACATTTTGGTCCAAAAATAGCAAAAAAAAATGACTTTATTCAGCATTGTCTTCTCTTCCGGGTCTGTTATGAGACCGTTCAAAACATTGCAGTTTAGTGATATCCGGTTCGTGAACGAATCATTTGATGTAACCAGATCTTTTTGAACCAGTTCACCAAATCGAACTGAATTGTTTGGAATGAACTGTTTTTTTTTTGGTGATTGATTCTGAACTGATTCTGTGCTAATGTTATGAGCGCAGGTAAACCGAAGGCTTGAATCAAGGGCATCATCGCAAATGATGTCATTACGTCGAGCGCAAAAGAACCGGTGAACCGTTTTCTTCAACCGGTTTATTGAATCGAACTGTCCGAAAGAACCGATTCGCAGTAAAGAACTGAACTTCCCATCACTACTGGTGATCCAAAACCAATGCAACCAGTTCTTGACTTGTGAACGAGTCAATCTTTTGTTCATTATCTGGCTTGGTGTTCATCTTCAGTTCTCTTTTAACAGCAGTTCAGTCAGTGTACTGTTTGAGTAAATGAATTACTTTTTATATTTTATATTTTAACTCAGAGGGAGTGTCAGCCACATTAAAAAAGTTAGCAGTAAACATAAGTCATTTGTGGATTAATGCTTATTGGAGACGTGAGCCATTTCAAACGATTCAGTTCGATTTGGTGAACTGGTTCAAAAAGATCCGGTTACATGGAATGATTCGTTCACGAACCGGATATCACTAAACTGCAATGTTTTGAAATGTCTCACGACAAACAAGGAAGAAAAGACCATGCTGAATAAAGTCGTAGTTTTTGCTATTTTTGGATCAAAATGTTTTTTCGATGCTTCTACAAATTCTAACTGACCCTATGATGTCACATGGACTACTTGTTTTTCTTACCTTTCTGGACATGGACAGTAGACCGTACACACAGTTTCAATGGAGGGACTGAGAGCTCTCAGACTAAATCTAAAATATCTTAAACTGCGTTCCGAAGATGAACGGAGGTCTCACAGGCTTGGAACGACATGAGGGTGAGTCATTAATGACATAATTAAAAATTTTGTTTTAAAACCCTTTAAGGTGAGAAAATTACAAATATCTATTTAAATATCCCAACATATCATAGTCATTCAACATGGTCACTGTCTATTGACACTGTGACTGGACATCTTCCAATAAATCTACAAAATTTTCACAGAAAACAAAATCATCCATTACAATTTGGAAACTCGTCCCAGGATGATACTTAAAACGTGCCTTTTCAGATTGTTTTGAGTTAATGATGTTCCCCAGTTTCCTTGACAGTTGTGAAACGGAGGTCATGATTTGTTTCATATGTTTTTCAAGCACATAATATCAACAAGCAGTGACATTAGTGGCATGGACATGGACTGTGAACAACATCACATGTCTGTTTCACTGTTACTCTGTAATGACACGGCTCAGTTCACAGTAAACACTTTCCAGGTGCTCTGAATTTGGATCACTTATAAAGCACACCAACTTCACTTTATTTTTTGAGGACAGAAATGTATAGCTTTCAGTTTTTTTTCCTGCAGGTGTATCGTCAAGCTATGCTGCATGACAGTGAAGAAATTAAGAAAACTGTACAGAATTTTTGCACTTCAAAATAAAACTCACTTTATATAATAATTTGCATTCAGCTCTTGCTTTCGGGTTTGTGGTCATAACACTCATTTTCAAATAGCTTTTTTTAATGCTTTCTGAAGCTGCTATGATGCCACAAAAGCACACATTCTATCAGAGTCGGCACTGCAGAGTTGGTGGTTATTAGTAACGTTACTGAGCTGATTACAACAAATGAACTGATGTGTGCCACACCCTATAGGAAATCTAACAGGTAGTGTTTGGGTGGGTGGATGGGTGGGGGGCGGGGTACACTTTCCATTTCAGTACTTGGGCCTCTAAAGGTTGAGGTAAAAACAAGCACCTAAACAAACAAATGTTCTTTAAAAAACAAACAAAAGTGCTTTATAAATAGCTTTAGCTTTCATCAGTTCTTTACCTGGTGATATTCTTGAACATATTTGCTGGAATCTCTTATTAGCAGATAAACGCTTCCTACACTGCAGGGATAAAACTCAGTAGTGGTGCAGATACTACTAACCTCAATTTTCTCCAGTCCATGAGTGTTTCACTCTTAGTGAGTGGGAGGGGGTTATTTGTAAAGGAGATGTTTTGGGTGTTTGATGTACTATTGGCCAAAACTGCATCAATGAATTGCAGAAGACAAACAGATCAGCCAAACCACAAACTTCTTCCTTTAAGTGGCAGCTAACTTCTCAGTCAAAGTCAAAGTCACCTTTATTTATATAGCGCTTTAAACAAAATACATTGCGTCAAAGCAACTGAACAACATTCATTAGGAAAACAGTGTCAATAATGAAAAAATTATGAAGGGCATTGAGACAAGAATACTCAACAACATTGAGTTTTGTTTGATGTTGTCATGATTTTACATGGTAATACACATTGATTTACTGACAGCTTACTTTTGAAGCTTTTACTAGTATTTATTTATTATTTATTTTTTTCTGTAAAATATTAAATTTTTTGTTTAACCATAATCACTGGTCTGATAATTGATCATTGATACCATTAATAGCACTACAGTAAATTAAGTGGAAGCAACTAATACAAGAAAATAACTTTCACTCAAAGCAGAAAAAAACACACACATACTATATATATATATATATATATATATATATATATATATATATATATATATATATATATAGACTATAAATAGACTATATATAGACTATATAGACTATAAGTAGACTAATGTTATAAACAAATGTTACCATGTTACCATACATTTTCATATAATATAACTTCTAGAGCAATGTGTCCTCTGCGGCATCAACATCTCTGAACTGGTTTCTCTTGCTAGCAGCAAATAAATATGGTTTAACCATGCTGACAATTTATGTTTAATCCTGGGGTTTGACGAGTCCAGTGAATCCACAGTTGGGGGCTAGCATTTCAAACGGCTTCCCACAGGGATCTTACGATAGCCAGGCTAGAGAGGGAAGCGACGGACAGGGCATTTGGCACAATAGGCACCAGAAACCCACTGATGACCAAAATGGAGGTTTTATGGCTAAAGAGCTCATTAATACCCTCTAAATGACATATGCCTGTTGCAGTATATTAGAGGATAGCTCTTATTAGCAGATAAACGCTTCCTACACTGCAGGGATAAAACTCAGTAGTGGTGCAGATACTACTAACCTCAATATAAACATCCCAAGACAAGACGAATGAACCCTATAGTTTAAAATAAAAGGCCACAGCGACAATAGGCTGGGAAATGTACCTTTTTCATCCAGCAGCGTGTGGTTTCAGCCACTTTTTTCAATACATTTTCAATGAAATCCCACAGTGAAAAGTTGAAGTTTTAGTAAAAATTTAGGCAATTATGTTGTTTATTTTCTGTACCATACAGTAAAACATGACAGCAATGTTGCGTAAAATTATGCAAAATACTATTTTTTTAAGTACTTTGAAAGTGATATGCTATGTAATATAACATAGAAAAATATGATAATATAATAAAATATACAGTGTAAAATAGGCATCAATTTGAACATTGTCCAAATGAGCAAAACAAAAAAGTGACATAAAGCGGCAGAAAGGATGAGACCCCCTACCTGAGCATTGCGCCTCCTCCACTCCTGGGTTTGCGTTTGGTGCTGGACCATGGTGGCCCTCGCCTGTTTGTCCAAACTATTGATTTCCCACTAGTGGTCCTGGACCAGGCTGTCCTTCTCAGCATTGTGTGTCTGGAGTAGGTGCGTCTGCTCCTGTTCATGCTGCAGTTTCAGTTCCACAATCTGATTGGACAACGAGTAAGACTTCATCAGCGGAACATCCCTGTCGTCATGACAACTTGTGCATGGCTCGGCGAAGAAAAAAGTTCACGCTTGCCTAACAACATAAGAAGCCTTCGCAAGTTTTTCATCACTTGGTTTTGCTGTTGTCTCACTTTTGCGCTAATTTTGACAAGCTATCCTCTTTTTCGGTTCTCTTTAAAAAAAGCTAAACAAATCAAAAATACATGATGTCAAGGCAAGTGGCACATCTCTGGGCAAAAAATAAATAAATAAATATAAAATGTTTTATCGCCACTGTTGTAATCATACGCTGTATTAAAGACGAGGAAGCAGTAAACTTTACTGCTCAAAAAACTAAAAGAAAGAAAGAATGAAAGATTTTTTTTTTTTGCGCATTTATTAATTTCATTTGAAATTTCTAGTCCGTCCATATATCATACTGTCATTATGGATGTACTGGAACTTTAATAACAACTAACTGTTTCTACTGAATCATTTTCCGAAGTGTTGCGCTTTGACAAAATATATAAAAAAAATTAAAATCACAATCTGCCCGGTATCCCTCCGAATTTCGTTTTTTTCCAGAAAAAAGCATTAAAAGCAAGATGGAAAATGTTAAAAGAACACAAAAGCTAGCAGCAGCATTATCTCACTGACTTGCACCTGCTGTGTGGTGAGCCGAGCCTGGCGATGAGAGGCAGCGCCAACGCTTCCCAAGGTCTGCTCCCACTCTCCTCCGGATAGGAGTCGGTGACCTTGGCCAGTCCGGCCCCCATCTCCCAGCTAGCCTGCAGTGAGAGGCCTGGTCCCCGCAGTGTTGAAGCTAATCCCCCCACATTGTGCGGCTCGGCACCCTACCTGGCCTGCCAGCTAGAGGCTACTGTAGTGCTATTGAGTGTAGGTGATGAATGGGATTTCAGCTCGATTTCCCCAGCCAATCAGGCACAAGGCCACAAAAGATGCTTCAAACAGCCCCATGGCATCCAATTTTAGTGGATTCTGTAGAAGCTAAAGTAAGATTTGTTAAGAAGATTCCTCATCCTCGAGCTTTATCGATTTTGCCCTTCGACACTGTAGAGGAAGAGATATAGCAGACGTGGATGAAAGCAGAAATCTCTATTAGGGCAAAACCAAACAGTCAACAGAAAGAGTCTCAACTAATTGATCAGGGACCCCCGAAGAATGAAACCTTCCGGTTTTAAAGGAATAAGACAGATTTCTTCATTGCACGCCTTGCAATATATGCTAACCTCAGGTAAACGAGCTGATTGTGAAGTCTCTGTTGGGAGGTACACTACCATCCAACCCTCCATTTTGCAATATATACACACGTCACAACAGATGAATAGACCATAATCAGTGATTACCTTAGTTTAAAGCCAAGCTTACAGCTCGCTGTGATGGGTTAAACCCAGCCCACAGCACTTGTCGGACAAGCGACAAAGCAAGGTTTTGGTTTAAACAATTCTGTTACATTTTTTTTGACGCAGGGTGAAAATCCTCGCCAAATATATGGTGATATGACAGTGGGAAAGTGAAGGGTGGGGGAGAGATTGAAAACACTGAAACGTCACAGAAAAGGCTGCTGGGTGCCGGGCTCTTAAAGCGCCAGTGCTGAATGGTTGCTGTCACTGGGCAGATGTGATTAGCGCCCCCTCCTAGAGCACCAGCGTTGAGGTCATGGAGCGGTGGGCGACTGAAGGAGGCTCCCCGGGGAAACAGTGCATCAGAGAGGAGGGAAGCTTGGCGGCACTCAGTAGGGGTTCTGTTTAAAGGAAGAAGAGTGGCGGAAAATATATTCCATTATACAGAGAACATATAATCCAAAAAGGATCATTCCGCCTATTTGATTGTGTGCATAAAAACTGAAAATGAGAAAGAACATGAGATTGTGAGATGGACAGTTTGATTGATGGGATAGATTGCCATCCCCAAACATAGCCACCACAGTTGTGAGTGGGATGTTGTTAATGTCATATATTGCGTAACTTTTATTCTTTGTGACCTCAGACATCAGCTCAGTGTCGGCACTCCAAGCCGGCATGATGTCAAATGGTGAGGAGGTCAAAGAGAAACAACACTTCTATAGAAATGGACTCTATTAAAGTCCATTGATGGGAATCCTGGGGAATGTTTCTTTGTGTCCACATGAATGGCTAAAGTGACCCTCAGATGACAGTTCAGTCATTAAACGAGCAAATTTGAGCGGTCTGTCAACTAGAGCTTTGTGAACTTTTAAAACCTGTACAAAGTTTCTCTCAGAAGAACAAATGCTTCACAGTGATTCCTAAATACTTGACATATCAGTAAAATGTATTACTGCAATATTGTGATGTCGTGATGTAATACTGTGTAGTCATAAACTCAGGAATATCATAAACATGTCCATTTAAACCACAGTTAACCCTGAAAATAATATGAAGCATAGTTTAAGACAATATGATGATTTGCACTGTGACATTTTGTGATATAAAATGATGCGAAAGTATTGTATTTAAGCAAATATATTTATTTGATTTTGGGGTGAAATATGACCTGGATATTTCTGTCAGATTTACTATTATTGACAGTAATGTCAGGTCTAGTTTTCAATTTCTCTAGGTGAGTGATCTGAACTTCAGTTTAGACACTCAACATATTTGAGGGCTTGTTACCTTGGCAACGATATCTGCTACAGTTTAATTAAAATTGCTTTTATTTTCTCTAGCGATACTATCACAGAAATTGTAATTGGTATGAAACAGAAGTTTATAAGACCAATGGGTAGTGAGTTAAAATAGGTTTTTATTTGCTAAATGTCTGACCAATAAATATATATTTTACTCTGCTACAAATCTAGCCTTTTTTTTATTTTTATTTTTTTTATTAAATTTGGCTCACATGGTGTCTTGATCAAGCCTCACAAAAAAAAAAAAAAAAACGTTATGTTTCCAGTTATTTAGCCATTAAATATAGCACTTATTAATTAGTCTGCTGTTTACAATAATTCTTATTACATATTTACTGGTATTTATAACCACTGCAATTGTTTACCCTTGGTTAAATTATCAAAATTCAACAAACCCTTCGACAATAAATAAAAACTGAGCACACACACACACGCACACAAACAAACACACAAACCTGACCATGCATGTGGGAACAAAAGGAACAAGTTTCAATCACTTCCCTACTAACCACCTGTCTGCCGCTAGCTGTGAGCATAAATAGCATAGCAAACACTAAGCAAGAAGGTGCATTTTTGCCCATTTTCCTCTCACAACCCTGTTCCCCATCCTCGAGCTAACCTGGTTGCATAGCCACTAGCATGAATTTTTGCCCTTTGATGAAGGAGGAATATTGTAGACTTGTAAGAGACTTCCAAAACATTTGAAGCGATACAAAATTTAGTTTCATTGACTGATGAGGGTGTACTGGTTCATATAAACACAAATATTTGAATATTATTTTGTGCTAATTAAGTGAAAAGCTTGGAAAACATGGTCTGAATATTTTAAACTAGATTTTTATTAAACGTTACTTAAATTCAACATTTTGAATTGTTTCTTTTTTCTTCTTTTTTTATCAAAAAACATAAAATTGCTCTGTTTTATTTATTTTTAACTGCCCTCCAGCCACATGGCTTCATTTTGACATCTAATCACTCTACATATCTAGTTGATTATCTAGTTTTATGTGGATACATGTAACATTACAGAAGTAAAACTGATTTCAGAGTGGGTTCCACATCTAAAGTCACCTGTTTTATGAACACAGGAGGCTACAGGACTGCAAAGCGTGTAACAGAGATTATATAATACTGTTTCAACAAGCTGCCACTGTTAAGACTTCACTGTTAAATTTGTTTAACTTGAAAAACATCTCCTGATGACACCAATTGCTTTTGACCAGGTCTTACAAGTGACTTGAAATCTAAGCAGGACTGGATTCTGCCATCAGATACAATCTTTTACAACAGAAGTGGGAAAAAGATAATTTGGCTGTCCTTCCGTTTCGATTTTAGGCTTAAATGCAGCTTTTAATAGTATGTCACATCACACTGTTGTCATTCACCCACTGCTGAGCACACTAACCAAACCAAACGAAGATGATTTTTTATTAAATTTTTTGTCTTGATTTTAAATAAACTGAGAAAGAGCAAGGAGCTACCATAATATATTATGTGGGCAAGTTCAAAAGTAACAAGCTGCCACAAGAAATATATCAGTATTCTTCAACTGTGGAACATCAAGTTAGAAATATTAAGTGAGCATTGTCTGTCAAAGTGGGATCAGTAAGATGCAAAATGTTCTCAGCAATGCTTTGCAAGCTAACTCTCAACTTAGTTGAGCACTGTGTCTGCTAAATTATATGCCATTCCTGGCCCCAACTATACATCCAAATTAAACATCAATCTTCCACCATCTTTCTATCTCTGTTTTATAATATATACCGCTAAATAACAATGTGATAAGACTGTGAGATGAACAATATTTCACTTGCTTAGTTGGGGACACTTCATCTACAGCGATATCGTTGACTTGATTGCAAATAAATGCACAGACACTATTTAACTGAACAGAGATGACATCACTGAATCCAATGATGAACTGCCTTTAACTATCATTTTTGCATTATTGACACTGTTTTCCTAATGAATGTTGTTCAGTTGCTTTGACGCAATGTATTTTGTTTAAAGCGCTATATAAATAAAGGTGACATTGACATTGACATTGACAATATTTCAATATTAGCTAATTTAATCTTAAAAAAGAAAGAAAGAATAAAGACAACAGACACATTCCTCTCAGTCAGTTCATATTTTACAAAGCCAGCATCTTCCAGCATCTTATCAATTAACAAGACTTTGATTAAATGATGAACATATTACATTTTTAATCAGGAGGAAGTGGAGACTGAATGGAATATGATTAGGGATCTTAAAATGTGAAAATAAATCTATGTTTGATTCTGCGACAGCCCATTCAGTCATCTAAAGTGGATCATTTCATTTGAATATGAAATGTGTCGCTCAATGTAATTCTCAAAAGTAAACGATTTGTTCGTCTAATTTCTACAAAAAGAAAATGGTAAGTCACACTTAATGTAATGCAAATGGATTTGAAGGAAATGTTCACCTGCTGCTCATATCGTCGCTGCAGCTCCTCCAGCTGGTAACTGAACTCTTTAGACTGCTTCTCTCGGAGAGATTTAGAACCAATCACATCAGCCTCTACTTTCTCAATCAACAATTGCAGCATTATAATATACTATCCTACATTTATACAGTATAATTTTATTATCAAATGTATTCTTCTTCACTGTACTCAAAAACAAATATAATTTATGAGAAGTGCACAAGAGACTTGACTCATAATACTTGCGTCCCAAATGAAGCACTTTGAACTTATACACTATGTACGTACAGTATGCACTGTATGATTTATATAAGGTTACTGTGTCATGTGTCATCCTCCCCCTCCACTATGTAACTAAAGCTGTGACAGTTAAGTCCAAAAAGTGTTGAATGTTCCACTCTTAGTTTCTTCAGTTTTTTAAGTGCATCATCCTTAAAGTGCACTCTTTTTCAGTTGTTTTTTTATTTTTATTTTATTTTCCCCCCAGTGTCAAAACACTACTCACACTATTTATACTACAAAATAGTGCATACATATGTGATATGGGATGCAACTAATGATATTAACATGTTGACAATCTAATGATTCTAATAAGCATAAAAACAAACAGGACACACATACAGAGAATAAAGTAGTTCATGTCAAATGGATTAAAATTTACTAAATATTACTGCCCTATGGGATGTGTGCAATGTTTTACATCAAAATACTGTAGAAACATTTTCATTGAACAATAAGCTACCTTAATATTTTATATCAGGGAAACATTGTATATGTAGTGTTTTCCAAACTCATCAGGCATTACATAAAAAAAGAAAGAAAAAAAAAACAAACCCAAGCTTATCTTTGCAAAAGGAGGAAGCAAAGGCTATTTAATAAAAGGGTATGATTAACTGTGTTCAGCGTATTGTAGAGAGAAAAAAAATACAAAAAATGTACATTTATTTCATAAGGAGATTTTCTCACCATTTTAAATTCTTATCGTTTTTTATCATTTTTGGAAATGTTTTAAATAAAGGATTAACAATGCATATTTATTTCCACATCATTCTTTGATCATATTTACCAGTGGTATGAACAATTTTGAGCACAACTGTATGTGGTTATGAGTAAAAAATATATACAGGCACAGATATACTGTACATCCTATCATACCTGAAAGATTGTCACAATATTTTTATGGTGCATTTCTGGCAACCATCGCTGCTTTTTTCTGTACCTTCTTTTTATATTTTTTTTACAGTGTGTCTAGGTAAGCAGTTCAGCAGGCTTTGGAAGCAAGCTAGTATATTCTATGCAGTATGCAGTATGCACTACATTACTATTCCGTTCTGAACACCGCCTTTGAGAGCCAGGGCGCAGGATCAGAATAATGGAATCAAACTCTTAGCTGGCTGAAGATTCTAGATTCAGAAGACTCTACATTTAGCATGTGTAATTCAAGGCCATGTCTGATTATCCAGAGGACATTCCTTTCTATGATGCTGTTACAAACAGATGAACGTAAATGGACAGCAAAAAAAGAGAAAGAGAGGGGGTGGCAGGAAAAGAGTCTTGATGTGGGCTGAATCTTGAACAGATGATGATCGCTGGAGTCACAGGGTGGAAAGAGAAAGGTGAATCAGAAAGAACATGAGCAGGATGTGGGCAGCAGTTCTGAGTCCAGCGAGAGCTTTAGCATCCCCTAACGCTCACCCACAACTACATGACCATTAGTACGTGCACACACACACTCCCAGTCTGCCCAGTGTAACGCTGCAGAGGAACTCTGCCAACACTGTGCCAACATGACTTAATGCAAGCCTGTTTAAAACTTCCTGTGGGAGCACAGAAAAACACAGAAATAATGCTGAGCTCCATCCAAAGCTGGATGTGGGGTATTCCTACAAACCTAAACTACATTCCTGCAAAACTCCAAAAACCTACCTATACATATCATTGACTGAAGTTTACAGCTTATATTAACCCTAGTGGGAGTAAAACACCAACAACTTTCATTCCTTTTCACACAAAGTTTTATTACAGATCACTGATCTATAAAGATTTGTTTTGCATGGTTTCTCCTTAAAACACTTTTATCATAGTGGATGATTTGTAAACTAATGCATTTTGATGTCTACATCACATAACCAGCTGCATATATATGGCTTTTCTGATATAGTAAACTTGCTTGTTAGTGCGCCTGGTAGACATCACCCTTGGGTACGAGTCTCATGAAACATAGTCCTGAATAAGGAACTCAAAGACTCAAAGATAAACAAGCTGATATAACATTGCTGCGCAGCTGGAGGAAAATAAATCTAGAGGTAGTTCGTATTGCTTGGCGGGAAAATAACCTATCCTACAGAAAAGCATTAAAAACTGCTAGATCCGATTACTTTTCTTCTCTTTTAGAAGAAAACAAACATAACCCCAGTTATTTATTCAATACAGTGGCTAAATTAACGAAAAATAAAGCCTCAACAAGTGTTGACATTTCCCAACACTACAGCAGTAATGACTTTATGAACTAATTTACTTCTAAAATTGATACTATTAGAGATAAAATTGCAACCATTCAGCCGTCAGCTACAGTATCGCATCAGACAGTGCACTATAGACCCCCTGAGGAACAGTTCCACTCATTCTCTACTATAGGAGAGGAAGAATTGTATAAACTTGTTAAATCATCTAAACCAACAACATGTATGTTAGACCCTATACCATCTAAGCTCCTAAAAGAGGTGCTTCCAGAAGTCATAGATCCTCTTCTGACTATTAATTCCTCATTGTCATTAGGATATGTCCCCAAAACCTTTAAACTGGCTGTTATTAAGCCTCTCATCAAAAAAACACAACTTGACCCCAAATAACTAGTTAATTATAAACCATCTCGAATCTCCTTTTTCTGTCCAAGATACTAGAAAAGGTGGTATCCTCACAATTATATTCCTTCTTAGAGAAAAATGGTATATGTGAGGATTTCCAGTCAGGATTTAGACCGTATCATAGTACTGAGACTGCTCTCCTTAGAGTTAAAAATTATCTGCTCTTATCATCTGATCGTGGGTGTATCTCTCTATTAGTTTTATTGGATCTTAGTGCTGCGTTTGACACAATTGACCATAACATTCTTTTGCATAGACTTGAACACTTTGTTGGCATTAATGGAAGTGCATTAGCATGGTTTAAATCGTACTGAAATGACCGCCATCAGCTCGTAGCAGTGAATGAAGATTTATCATAATGATCACAAGTGCAGTATGGAGTACCTCAAGGCTCAGTACTAGGGCCGCTACTCTTCACGCTTTATATGTTACCCTTAGGAGATATCATCAGGAAACATGGTGTTAGCTTTCACTGTTATGCTGATGATACTCAGCTCTATATTTCTTCGCGGCGCGGTGAAACACACCAATTTTGAAAACTAATGGAATGCATAGTCGATATAAAAAACTGGATGATGAGTAATTTCTTACTGCTAAATTCTGAAAAAACAGAGGTGTTAATTATAGGACATAAAAACGCTGCTTGTAATAACCTAGAACGCTGTCTAAGACTTGATGGCTGCTCTGTCAATTCTTCGTCATCAGTTAGGAACCTAGGTGTGCTATTTGATCGCAATCTTTCCTTAGAAAGCCACGTTTCTAGCATTTGTAAAACTGCATTTTTTCATCTCAAAAATATATCTAAATTACGGCCTATGCTCTCAATGTCAAATGCAGAAATGTTAATCCATGCATTTATGACCTCAAGGTTAGATTATTGTAATGCTTTATTGGGTGGTTGTTCTGCACGCTTAGTAAACAAACTACAGCTAGTCCAAAATGCAGCAGCAAGAGTTCTTACTAGAACCAGGAAGTATGACCATATTAGCCCGGTCCTGTCAACACTGCACTGGCTCCCTATCAAACATCGTATAGATTTTAAAATATTGCTTATTACTTATAAAGTTACTTATAAGCAAAAAAAAATTACTTATAAGCACCTCAGTATTTGAATGAGCTCCTTTTACATTATAATCCTCTACGACCGCTACGTTCTCAAAGCTCAGGCAATTTGATAATACCTAGAATATCAAAATCAACTGCGGGCGGCAGATCCTTTTCCTATTTGGCACCTAAACCCTGGAATAACCTACCTAACATTTTTCGGGAGGCAGACACACTCTTGCAGTTTAAATCTAGATTAAAGACCCATCTCTTTAACCTGGCTTACACATAACATACTAATATGCTTTTAATATCCAAATCCGTTAAAGGATTTTTAGGGCTGCATTAATTAGGTAAACCGGAACCAGGAACACTTCCCATAACACCCTATGTACATTCTACATCATTAGAAGAATGGCATCTATGCTAATATTTGTCTGTTTCTCTCTTATTCCGAGGTGACCGTAGCCACCACATCCAGTCTGTATCCAGATCAGAGGGTCACTGCAGTCTGCAGTCACCCGGATCCAGTACGTATCCAGATGGTGGATCAGCACCTAGAAAGGACCTCTACTGCCCTGAAAGACAGCGGAGACCAGGACAACTAGAGCCCCAGATACAGATCCCCTGTAAAGACCTTGTCTCAGAGGACCACCAGGACAAGACCACAGGAAACAGATGACTTTTCTGCACAATCTGACTTTGCTGCAGCCTGGAATTGAACTACTGGTTTCGTCTGGTCAGAGGAGAACTGGCCCCCCAACTAAGCCTGGTTTCTCCCAATTTTTTTTTTCTCCATTCTGTCACTGATGGAGTTTCGGTTCCTTGCCACTGTCGCCTCTGGCTTGCTTAGTTGGGGTCACTTCATCTACAGCGATATCGTTGACGTGATTGCAAATAAATGCACAGACACTATTTAACTGAACAGAGATGACATCACTGAATTCAATGATGAACTGCCTTTAACTATCATTTTGCATTATTGACACACTGTTCTCCTAATGAATGTTGTTCAGTTGCTTTGACGCAATGTATTTTGTTTAAAGCGCTATATAAATAAAGGTGACTTTTATCTTATTTTTGCTCTTGTTAACACTATAGATTAGGTTTAGTGTACATGGTAAATTATTTTCAAACATGGCAGAGGACTAACCTTTTAGTGCCACTCATTGGACATTTCATTCCTGAACTGCAGCGATATATACAGTACAAACAACGTAATAAACTTGGCCATATTCCCAATAATCTGTTTCAGATAAAACTGAACTTGGTTTAAGTATTTCCAGTGACCCTGGGTTGATTTCTACTTGTATATCTCAGATCTCCAATGTCAAGGCATTTTCTGATGCTCAGAAGATAAAACAAAAAAACAGACAGTTTCCCTGTCAACAGAACCCTGCTGTCACACAGACTGTAGTGGATGAACAATTTTATGCAATATCTGATGAACAATAGAGAGTATACCAACCAGACCAATACAGCTACACTGGCTGATTTGATGGGATGAGTTTGCGAACCATTTAATTTGGTGATGCTAGTAGCTCAGAAAATATACACTTTAGCTTTCTGTTTAAGCATTTAGCATGCATAGTGTGTATACTGAGTCTGTTTTTCTTGTGTTCATTGGCTCTCCTTTAGCTAGCGTTCAGTGGAATGACATGAGACAAGTTTCTATTCTGTTTTTCTTCGTTGGTTTCATAAGAGTACTGATGACAGGACTGTGAGTCTTTTTAAAGCAAAGCAGATGGATAAAGCCTCCATTTACTATGGGCTAAGAACGTCTGTGGTGTGTTTTGTGATGGAGCTTTTACATGTTGCCATTAGCATAGCGGTACCAGGATTGAGACAATAACTTTCAGATAACATAAGCAATTTGCAATTCTTATAATATTAAATGTTTACATATTCACAACAGAACTAGCCACTAAATCATCATTTTACATAAATAATCATATTATATTATTATACAATAATATAAAGCGGATTTGATGTTATCCCTCAGGGCTGTATTTTTCAAAAGCATCTTAAATCAAAACAGACTGCAAAAACCATTTGCATCAATGGCCTTTACGATGTAAGATTGGAAAACGCAGCCCATGATTTGATTGGATCATAGATTCTGATTATTATTCATTTTTATTTATTTATTTTACTATGGTTTCTTTATAAAAAAGCGCAGTCATAATATTTATTAGGAAAGTAAACCAAATCAAATTTGATTGGATAATTTAGTTTTGAATGACTATTTTGAATGATGAATTTTGTTATTTGATGGCTATATAAATCTAAATAAGAGGCTTTTAACAGTTAGGTAAAAACAGCTTGGATGTTTTGTTCTGCACACATTGGATGCAGCTGTAGCAGCGAACCCGGGTGGCGCCGCAGCGGCCCGATCCAGCATCTGTGCACAGGATGTGATGTATGGCTGCAGTCATGTGCTTTGTGTTGATGGGGCAGACTGAACAGTGCTGTTTGGGGGGCTGGAATTGTTATGATGGAAATAGTGAATGTGTAAAGAGTCATACAGAATACATGTCAGGATGAGTAACTATTCCAGATGACGAACAATGAGATCTGTTTGCTCATCCAATATCAAGTGTCAGAGAAACAGATACAAACAGTGTAAAAGCTTTTTAAGACAGTTGAGGAGGCTAATGAAGATAACGCATTCACTCTTTATAGAACAATAAATGATATATAGCCAGACGGAACCTGTATTGCCCTCATGAGCACCACAGCTCCATTTTTTTGGAGCACATGTGCTAACTATTAGGTCATGCTGGAAGCTTTTTAATGACATAAATTCGTCTGGGAGATGCTCATTGCCCATATGATATCCTGTGAGACTGAACGAGGAGATATAATTTATGATCCAGTCTGCAGTACTGAACACTTGCTGTCTGGACTCTCTGGAACAATCCACAGATCAAATACACTCTGAAATCAATTATACAGTGATATCAGAGAAAGAATGTCTCTCATATGTTCAGTCTAAAGTTCGGCTGCCACATTGCAGTTCATTCTGGTCAAGAATGCACATTTAGACAGAAAGAGACTGTGACTAAATTGTGAACCAACCAATCGCAGTTAGATTTCATAAATAGAAGTTGAGCACACTCTTACTCTTACTAGATTTTACTGCATTCCTCATAATGACAGAAGGATCCATGTGACTTTGTTGCAACAAAACCCTAAAAAATAATACTTGCTGTAACATAATATTTTAATACAATAATTAAAATATATGCTCTTGGAAAAACCAAAAAAAAAAAAAAAAAAAAAACCTAATTAGTTAACATCGGGTAATAAACAACTGAAAAGTATCCAGATATCTTGCTTGGATTAAAACTCTGAAATGTTTACATAAACCCTGAAACCAAAACTGAAGTTTCTTTTAGCTGAAAACCAAAAATAAAGTCTATGTAATAATCAATTGATTTATTATTAATTGCATGTATTTAATACATTAAATTACATTACATTTATTTAATAATCAACACTTAAATTAAAATGTCAAGGTATCTTGTAGAGGTGAGGTGTCCAAGTCTAGCTACTGGGGTGCCTCAGGGCTCAGTTCTTGAACCACTTCTCTTCTCTGTCTACATGGCATCACTAGGTTCTGTCATTCAGTAACATGACTTTTTTTTAAAAAACTGTGCTGTATATAAACACTTATATTGCACAAAAGGCCATTTTTTATATCAAATTTTTATCTAAATATTTAAACAGTGGCTGTAATAAAAACGTGTTTTCATGACAGATTTATTCAAATAAACATTGAAAAATGAAGACATCACTAACAAAATAAGTAAAATTTAATAAACATCTATTACATTGTATGTAAATGGTGAAATGCACCTCTATATATTTATTTATTCTAGCTAACTAATGAGCAAAGGACACTGAATGGCCATGCAACAATAAAAAGTGAATATTTTCGGTTGCGGAAATTCCGGTGCTACTGTAAATATCTTTAAAAAATATATATATGATGATGATATATTAACTTTGTCCAATCCAGTGATTATTTCTTCCACATACAGTAAGTGCTCATTTTAGTAACCTGGAAACTTGACTTCTGAGGCTGCATAGTAGCCACCAACAACAGATTTGGATTTCAGTCAAAATTTGTGCCAGTGTGCAGTCTGAGGCTGAGACTAATGCTATGACTGCTACCGTGAGCTTGACAGAGCATCATTTTCATAAACCTTGTGACAGAAGGTAAAATGTAGGTGCCCTTGACTTACCTGTTGCTTCATGTCAGTGTAGGTCTTCCCTGAGCTGAGCTCCACCTGCTTCTTAAAGCTTTCCAGTGCACTCTCAGCCTGCTGGGCCTGATGTCTCCGACTGTCCTGAAGATGAACCAGCTGCTCCATAAAAAAAAAAAAAAAAAAAAAATTTGGGTAACCCTGTGTACATATGTACATGACCCTGCGCTATTCTTAGGATTCAAAACATGGAGTTTTGGAGTTTTACTTAGCTTTGTTTCATGTGCTCTAACATAACTGAGATGGAGCAAAAATAGCAGAATGTTGTGCTTTATATTTATTTTTTTTCAGCTGATTGGCGAAGCGTTTTATGTTCACACAGAGAACTTCAGCGCACAAATGTGTGTCAACACAAAACAAACAGCATCTCAGACTCATATCTGACAACAATACCGTCAAAAAAGCTGTCAGATGCAAGCCAGACTGCTACAAAGAGCTTGTCAACCTGCTTTCACTGTCTACATCCGTGGATGTGTGAATGAATGTGTGTGTGGCACATCTCGCCTTCCCTCAAACGAGTGTAATTACTGTGGTAATTACTTTTCTTTATAAGAACAATTCACCAGGGCCCATGAAACTACATATTAGTACTTAATCAAACAGTTAACCCGCAAATCCAAAAAACACAGACAGAACAATAAAAAAGAGGAACCCAAATTCAAATATGTGACATGCAATGCTTTGAGACACAGGACATTTAATGTGGGGAATTGTTTTCGTAAAACATTTAGTAAAACTATGATTTACAATAACAACATAAGAAAAACATTTCAATAATAGTATTTGTTTTTACAACGAACATTATAAATATGCATAAAATACATATATACAGTATAAAGCACTTTCAATAAAAATTATAATCTTCATCAATTCAGGAGAAGGACATCCTTCTTTAGTTATCATCTCATTTAGGGTACACATACAAAGCAGGCATAACAATTAGAGGAAATTAAAAACAAAAATGCAAAAAGAAAAAAAAAGAGTTGGGGACCTTTTTTATTTCTATGCCTTTTTTCTGTGTAATTTTGGTCTCTCTCATGTTTGACATCAAAAGATCTAGAAATTGTTTCTCCCTGACTGTTGTGTAGTCTGTAATTATTAATCTGTCTTGCAACTGCCTTCAGGGCAGAGCACACACAAAAGAGCCTTCTGCTCAACTCTGATGTGGAGCAACCAGCAGACACAAAAACACAGAAAGAAAAATAAAATCAGGCGTCTAAACAAAAAAGAAACAAGAAAAAGATGAAGCCACAAAAATAGCTCTCTCTGAACATTTTTTGAGACGGTCCAGAGAGAAGAAGGAGCAGCTCATTGCAAGGAAGAGAGTATTAGTTAGTTAGCAAGTTAGAGTTGTAGTTCATTTTTAATATCATAAATGGATGGCATAAAATTGACTAGTTCTTCTACAGAATACCTAGTAGACACTGTTATGGTTTATAAATGAGAGCATTTTGGTGTACAATTCCCATCGGGTGGTCCATGGTTGCACTGTTATCTTCAATGAGGCAAATTTCTAGCTCATAGATAGGGTTTGAAACCAAAAACTGGTTCTTATTTAGAACTGGTTCTGTTTTTTTAAAAGAACCGGAACCGGGAGCAATTTCAGGTTACAGTTTCAGTTTCCGAAAACGGTTCTGGTGCGACAACGTGACCAAGCGCTGTGAGCAGCCTTGTGCCGGTAGTCAGATGATTCGGAGTTTCCCGTAAAGGATGTCACAAACTGAATAACAGACACGCCGCGCTGCCTCTTTAATTACTGAGCACAATGTTTCAAATGACGTGCACTCCACAGCACCTGCCACACCTTGTGACGATCGTGATCCAGTAAGACACAGGGAGAGAGAGATCCAAATGCAGGTATGTTTATTTAGGGTAATCCAAAGAATAATCCAACAAGCCAGGTCAAAACCAGAAAACAATCCAAAATAAAACAAACAGGGAAGGAACAGGAAAGGGAACAGGAAGACGGGGAATCTCGGAGGACGAGAAGACTGGGATCACGAAAGGTAAGGACTCCATACAGACAACAGGAAAGGACTGGTAAATATAGGGAGACTAATGACAATTAAGTGAAGGCACCTGGTGCAATAGCAGGAGTGCAATTACTGTGATGAAGGGACAAGGCTACTGGGAATTGTAGTGCCTACGGTGAAGTGCCTAAGGGGAAGTGAGCTCACTAGTGGACACCCAGGGAAACAGAGACTAGACAGCGTGACATTACCCTCTCCTCCACGGAGCAGCTGCCAGATGCTCCACCCGAACCTAAAAGAGACCAAAGACACAAAGAGACCAGGAAGGAGGTGGAGGGGCGGAGGATCAGGGGGAGGGGCGGAGGGCCAGGTAAAATGGGGAAACAGAGACAAGAGGACCAGGTAAAATTGGGAAACAGAGACAAGAGAACCAGGTAAAATTTGAGACAGAAGCCCACCAGGGCGGAGCAGATGACCACCACATCCGTGTGGTCGAGACCAAAGCCCACCAGGGCGGCGCAGAAGACCACCACATCCGTGCGGTCGAGACAGAAGCCGACCAGGGCGGAGCAGAAGACCACCACAGTGGGATCGATGATATAGGAGAGCAAGTCTGGTTAGGCAAGTCTGAAACAGAGAACATGAACAAGTTAAGGGTAGCCTCCGTGGCCACGACTGGATCAGTCGAGCGCTCAGAGAGTTCGGCTGAGATGTCACGTGGCTCTGGAAGTTCCGCAGAGGCGAGGAGAGACTCTGGTAGTTCAGCCGAGACGAGGAGAGGCTCTAGTAGTTCAACAGAGACATGGAAAGGCTCTGTTAG
The DNA here is from genome assembly GCF_963082965.1 of Carassius carassius. NCBI lineage: Eukaryota > Metazoa > Chordata > Actinopteri > Cypriniformes > Cyprinidae > Carassius > Carassius carassius. The sequence continues at coordinate 5,045,932 of NC_081763.1, forward strand.
TTCAGCAGAGACGTGGGGAGGCTCTGGTAGTTCCAAAGAGACGTGGAGAGACTCTGGTAATCCCATGGTGTTTAGACTGGATTCCATAAGATAAATGCTGACTTGACTCTGCTCATGAAGATCTTTGGTGGCCTGACTCTGCTCATTAAGATCATTGGTGACTTGCATTTGTTCATGAAGATCGTTGGTGACTTGCATTTGTTCATGAAGATCATTGGTGACTTGCATTTGTTCATGAAGATCAATGGTGACTTGCCTTTGTTCATGAAGATCATTGGTGACTTGCATTTGTTCATGAAGATCAATGGTGACTTGCCTTTGTCCATGAATTTCACCGGTGACTTGGCTTGACTCCGGAGTGTCAACAGGGACTAGCTCTGACTCTGGAAGGTCAACGGTGACTAGCCCTGACTCTGGAAGGTCAACGGTGACTAGCCCTGACTCTGGAAGTAGCTCTGACTCTGGAAGGTCAACGGTGACTAGCCCTGACTCTGGAAGGTCAACGGTGACTAGCCCTGACTCTGGAAGGTCCACGAACACCTGACTCGACTCTGGAGAGTCCACGAGCACCTGACTCGACTCTGGAGGGTCAACGGGTACCTGACTTGACTCTGGAAGGGCAACGGGAACCTGACTCGACTCTGGAAGGTCAACGGGAACCTGACTCGACTATGGAGGGTCAACTGTTTCTGTCATTCTGTGCAGAGGCGCTGGGCAAGCAGCCATCTTGTGCCATGACTCTGGACCAGCGGCCATCTTGGGCAGTGGCGCTGGACCGCCGGCCATCTTGGGCAGTGGCAATGGGCTAGCGGCCATCTTGGGCAGTGGCAATGGCCTAGCGGCCATCTTGTGCTGTGGTGCTGGGCTGGCGTCCATCTTGCCTCGTGGCGCTGGGCTGGCGTCCATCTTGCCTCGTGGCGCTGGGCTGGCGGCCATCTTGTGCAGTGGCGCTGGACTTGCGGCCATCATGGGCAGTGGCGTTGGACCGGTGGCCATCTTGCATCGTGGCGCTAGGCTGGCGACCACTTTGTTCTGTGGCACTGGGCTGGTGGCCAGCTTGGGCAGTGGCGCTGGGCTGGCGACCACCTTGTGCCCTGTGGCACTGGGCTGGCAGCCATCTTGGGCAGTGGCGCTGGGCTGACGACCACCTTGTGCTGTGACGCTGGGCTGGAAGACTTCTTGTGCAGTGGCACTGGGCTGGCGGCCATCCCACCGGAAGAGACAGGAGTGGCTGGGGCATCCCACGGAAGCCGATGCTGCAAGTAGCACACGAATTCCCAGAACCCAAATGTGTCCAAATGAGCCATTTCCTTTTGAAGAACCGGGTCATCCAGCCCGCTATTAAAATAGTCCTTTAGGGCCGCATCATTATATCCCATGCCCTTGGCCAGGGACCAGAACACCTGTGCCATGGCACCCACCTCATTGCCCTTTTGGCGGAGGGTGGTTAATTTTAAATATTTAGTTCTCCGCTCCACCATACTGGCTGGGGAACGGGAAACATCAAACGACATACCGCTGGATCTTTGAAGATGGAGTCCTTCTGTGACGATCACGATCCAGTAAGACACAGGGAGAGAGAGATCCAAATGCAGGTATGTTTATTTAGGGTAATCCAAAGAATTAGGACTGGTAAATATAGGGAGACTAATGACAATTAAGTGAAGGCACCTGGTGCAATAGCAGGAGTGCAATTACTGTGATGAAGGGACAAGGCTAGTGGGAATTGTAGTGCCTACGGTGAAGTGCCTAAGGGGAAGTGCCACTAGTGGACACCCAGGGAAACAGAGACTAGACAGCGTGACACACCTAAATTACATTATATTTTTCCCATATTGTCATTAATATACATACTGACTTCAACTTGGACCACTAAATACATAGATCTGCTATTGTTATGTAAGTATAAGGGATAGATTATTTAGTGTACAGATCATTTCAAGAGTAATAAACAAAGTGATAGAAAATATTTATTTTCATGCATTTTAAATGTTAAAAAAATGGAAACCACTCATTGCGTCACACCATCTCCCTATTGTAAAATAGGGACTTTATGGAGAGTGTGTATACATGTTTATAAGTATAACAGTTTATAGTTCATTAATTTAGGGAAATGAACAAGTGTCTCAGCCCTCAAAGGACTATTTGGCCAACCAGCTTATTCCTGCTTGAAAAGCAAAATGTTATTGATAGTGTAAAAAACATAAAATTTGAAGCACATGCTGATTGATGGACTATTATTACTCAACATTACTTACTACCTTCCAGCAACACTACATTCAATGAAGGTAAAATAGTAAAAAAAAAAAAAAAAAATAGTTCATTTAAATGGAACCAGAATTGGAACCTCAAAATGTGTATACTGTAATATATGTTAAATTTTGACATTGCCAACCTTTAAGTTGACAGTAAGGAATAAACAGTATTGAGCATTGAGTAGTTGAGCATTGTGCATTTTTCCTTACTATAATTTTTTAAATAGTTGTTTAATGATTTTAATGGAACTGGAACCATTAGGTGGAACCGGAAGATTTCTAACCATTCACAACCCTACTCATGGATAACAAATGAATTTTCAACCAGTGGTTCTCAACTACTACCCATCTGTAGGATGTTCCCCCCACCTGCGTTTCAAGACACTGGGATAGGCTCCAGTATCCCCTCAATCCTCAAGTGGTTTGATTGGTGGTTCTTAACTGGTTGGTCTTTAGTTGTTGTGTTGTATCGTTTTTTTTTTTTTTTTTTTTTTTTTAGTAGTGAGCAGTTGGCAACCATATTGCTGCAGCGCCTGTGGATCAGTTTGGGGGTTCAGTGCCTCGCTCAGGGGTCTCACCTCAGTTGGGATATTGAGGGTGGAAGAGAGCACTGGACATTCACTCCCCCCACTGTCAATCCTTGCCGGACCTGAGACATTAAACCCACGACCTTTGGGTTACAAGTCCGACTCTCTAACCATTAGGCCACCACTGCCCCCCAAGTACTTCATGGTGTCGAGCCTTTGTGTGAAAATTTGTGTCCAACACCAAAACCAGCTGGGAACCACTGGCCAAACCAAACCAAAAATAGTATATTCTGTAATAAACAGCATGTGTAATACTAAATACTGCCTTGTTTTAAGAACATAGGCCCCATGTCCACCAAAGCATTTTTCTTCTGGAGGCTAGCAAATTTTTTAATTGTTTTCAATGGGAGTGCCGCACTTTTTTAAAACGCCAGGAGTGTGCCGAGCACTGAGCATCTTTTTTAAAGACTACCATATAATGGTTATGAAAAGTAAGGCTTGGAGAAACATTTCATTCTCAATGCATCTGCCATATTACGGAATATCTTACTTTAGCAGATATTCCGTATCATAGCAACCACAGTGTCTCAAATGAAAACAAAAACAACAAAAAAAACTCTCACAGCTTGGTGTTTTCAGCAGAGTGTTTGACGTTTTCAGCTAAAAACAGGGCCCAGTGTATTGTGTTAATGCAATATGTTTTCTGTACAAATTTTTCACAGGTGGTATCCCCATATTTTGCCCAAATTAAGCACTGCGTTTAGTTTTAGAGCTAAAAGAAAATGTCTGCAAACTAATGTCTTGGCAGAAAATGACTAGTACCTATGTTTTTCTTTCAGTTTACAAGAAGATCTATAAGCGAGCATCATCAAGTTTCAAGAAGGCATAGGTTCATCTTATGGTTTCTATGTAGGTGTAGAGCTGTGATAATGCAATAAAGGCTGACCAAGGGTGTGGAAGCAGAGAGGAGCAGAGCAGACAGTCCGTCACAGAGAGGGGTGAGATGAGAAGGCAGAACGAGGAAGGATAAATAAAGCAACGCGGCAGGGAAAGGGGAATGCCAGCTCCGCAGAAGCCGTCGGCTTTGGCTGGGGTTTGTGCTCGGTGAAGAGTGGAAGACGAGCAGACTCAAATTAAAGATGTGCCATCAAACCAGAGGAAATCCATCTCATCCTGCACTCTGTAAGGGGATTTTTGGGGGGAAAAGCAGAAGGAAGGGACTTAAGGAAAGAGCAACAGTGCTTCCTCCTAGCCACAAGTCAGACAGGAGGGTCAATTTTCCAAACCTCCTTAACCACAGGACGCCTCCAATGTGGAGAGCAGGATGCTTCGATGGGGAGCTTGTACTGTAAATAAGACTGGAGATGCTGCTAATTCAGATGATATGGCCACACAAACGCACCCATTCATTTTCATCCAGGCTGCATTCAACCCTTCCAACGCCTGAGTCTCTGGCAACCACGGCTACAAAAAACCTGGGCTAGTGACCTTAACAACACCTGACCCGTGATGGATTCTACAATAAATACACTTTGTCTACAATAAAGAACAGACAATTTACCCTATAGGCTGTAGATTTGCACTCGCAAATTAGTGACACACACAAGTGTAATAACCCATGAGTGTTGCGTAAGACACTCACTAAAAATAGAAAAGACAAAAAATATTTACTGACAATATTTAATGTGTACATATTAAATACACGTATTTGCGCTGAAATTACTTTATTACTTAAGAATGATATTTTTTTCAGAGGTAATACATTTTAATAAATCAATAAACTATAGTTATTACATATATCAGCTATATTTACCTGCAATTAGGGCTGGGCGATATGGTCTTAGAACAAATCCATGTTTTTCTTTTAACAAAAAAATCTGATTTATGATTAAAATCGATGCCCCAGACACACACTTAAAATCAATATTCAGATGACAAAAGAAATTGTTTAAAACAAGTTTTAACTTTATTTTGTTTTTATTTTACCTTCTGTGATTTGATCTGGATTTCCCCTTTGGTGTTAAAGTGCAATCAGAAACAGCAAGCAAAAAAGACAATGGCAGGCCCTGCCATTGTAAACAGTGAAAACATTACATAACATAACATAAAATCTAACATAACATTCTTATCATACTGGATACAGTTTGTAAATGTTTGTAAGACTGTCCGAGGTCTCTATTATTTTATTTTTTTTTTCTCCATGGGAGCCGCACTGATAGGGCAGAGTCAATCAGAGAGCCACTTTTACCGTAAAGTATCAAAAGTTACATCTAGTAACAAATAGCATGTCTTTTTATCAATCTGTCATCCCTGATATGCAATGCGATGCAATACAAAAGGGGCAATCATTCTTTATCATTTACCAGTCAAATTTATAACTGAGACAAGATTATAAAAATAAAAAAGAATTAACAGTATTACCTTAATGCAAGAAAGACCTTAGGTTTATTTATTTATTTATTTTTATACTAGCCCATCATGCAACTAACCATACAAGTGCACACTCAGCTTTAAGTGCTGTTAAGATTAAAACAGACAACTCTGCAGTAAGTCAGTGTCATGGACGTAGGACAGAGCAATTGTAAATATATTTTCTAATCTATATTTACATCTTGTAATGCCGCTGGTTTAGGTTATTTATTTAATTATTTATTTATATATACATTATTTGTAAATAGAGCAGACACTGTCTTACTGTGTCTACACTTGACTCGAGAGTTGACGTGCTGCGCACCACTGCGCACCACTGCGCTAAGGGTCATCAGTTTACTGATGGGGATCGTGTCGAATCACACCACATCCAGTGTAGACAACATCACTGGGTTCTATTGTCTTTTGTCTTTTGAAAGGACCTCTACATCCCTGAAAGACAGCGGAGACCAGGACAACTAGAGCCCCAGATACAGATCCCCTGTAAAGACCTTGTCTCAGAGGAGCACCAGGACAAGACCACAGGAAACAGATGATTCTTCTGCACAATCTGACTTTGCTGCAGCCTGGAATTGAACTACTGGTTTCGTCTGGTTAGAGGAGAACTGCCCCCCCAACTGAGCCTGGTTTCTCCCAAGGTTTTTTCTCCATTCTGTCACGGATGGAGTTTCGGTTCCTTGCCGCTGTCGCCTCTGGCTTGCTTAGTTGGGGTCACTTCATCTATAGCGATATCATTGACTTGATTGCAAATGATTGCACAGACACTATTTAACTGAACAGAGATGACATCACTGAATTCAATGATGAACTGCCTTTAACTATCATTTTGCATTATTGACACACTGTTTTCCTAATGAATGTTGTTCAGTTGCTTTGATGCAATGTATTTTGTTTAAAGCGCTATATAAATAAAGGTGACTTGACTTGACTTTTGTTTGATCTCGCCTCTTGTGTCCGGTGTAGACATGATGTGAGTTTTTTTCTCTCACTTGGCAGCATGTCTCTATGGCAAACACGCGGGGGGAGGGTTAAGCCCAATCAGAACTACGGGAGCCCTGAGTGGAGCATCGGTGGATGTTAAAAAGAAAATCGATATTCATTCAAACAAATCGATGTAAACTACACATTCGAGTTAATCGATAAAATCAATTTATCGCCTTTATATTTACATTTGTATTTGTTATTTGTAAATGCCCTGTAAAGCAAAATGCCATGTATGGACTTCCATTTTTGAGTCATAAAAAAAAAAAAAAAAAAAAAACTTCACAAATCCCAATTTGTTCTTAAAAGTTCGATTTCGATGGTAATTGTTTGTCATGGGGACATTAGCTTTTTACAGCATTTACAGGGGTTAGTCTGAGATTTTATTGGTGTCCAAATCCAAAACGTCTGTGTTTTTCTCTCACTCGGCCGTAATTACCTACTGTTTTTTTGAGACTAAAAAACTATTTAATTGCTGACTGAATCCACATCTCTGAGTGGAAATTCATCATTTAAATCCCTCTCTTGCTTTTTTTTTTATTACTGCCAAAGACCGTACATTAATATTTGCACATAATATTATGTAAATAAGAGGTTTCAATAACTTATTTCTGCTAATTTCCACATTTTTAATGACACCCATCATTTTTAGAGGTAAAATGAAAAACAGAAAACCATACTGGGTATTTTAAACAGGAGATTTAATGATCAAATAATAAATAGGATATTATTAAATATGAGTTTATTCTTATTATTTCAAGCATATGACATTATATTTGCAGCAGAAAATCATGCGACTAGCCATGTAAGCAGCACATTCCCGGGCTCGTACAACTGGCTTCTCCACTATGAATAAATGGCCTTCCGAATCCATGTGTTTTATCACTGAGGCGCCATGCAAATGTATTTTTACAGATGTTCACATGAGAAACAATTACCATTCAAATAGGGCTAAAGACACTAAAATATCTTTATCCAGTATTACATTCATTCATTGTTGTTTGATTCCAAATTGGAGTCTATCTATAAAATCTGATAGAAAGATATTGTGGGCTCAATTTATAATCTATTTTTTTTTTTTTTTTTTATCTGGCTAACTCCAGATTATAAACGCAGCATCTTCATCTTAGACTCACATTTGCTCAACACTCCATCTCTCTGGACGTTGGCTATAAACACACTAGGAGAGACATATGGATTCCAGGTGGATTACACCTCTTCACACCAGTGAAAAGCCAAAGGCTGTCCACTCCATGAGCTCATCATGATGGAATGATAACACATCCAGCACTAGATCAAAGCTGGGGCTCAAAAAAGTGGCAACACATTAAAGCCAGCGAGAAAATGCAAAGCTGAAATTTTCGGCACCCTCAAAAGAGGAGTGCCTCATTCCTCAGTCCCCAGAGAGCCAGAAACTCACAGAAACAGCCTTGCGCATTTTACGACTGACATGCAAATACTCACAGTTCAAAAATAACAGCAGTCGCTGCATGAGCATGCAGTTTTGATTGTCATGGTCAAATATCCAGCTATTGATTGAGATGTGACTTTCTTGCTTGTCATTTTATACCTAATACAATGCAATCTCTAGTAGAGTGGGAAGTTCAATGACAAATATATCATTCTTACAGCAATTTCAGACTACATTCTGAATAACACACTATTCAAACTACAGCTGCGGAATACAGAATGCATATTTTGCAGATGGTGCAAATTTGCTGTATATGCATATCACGCCCAGGTGGACTACATTCTAACTATCAAACTATACTGGGTAAATTATTCCACAGTGCAATGGGCTCGACTTGCCATTATATCTCTATCCATCTTGTTTTTCTTTTGCACAAAGGCAGGCCATTTGTAAAATTTTAGTGTGCAAGACTTCGAGTGACATTTACTTATTTACAAGTTACAAATTTATAAGTTATTTTACATAACAAAAAACAGTATGTTATGCTGCTTTATATTGCAAACTGGTATTTGTTATCATTTTATGTTAATTGGTGCACAGTGCAAACAGTTTAACCATTTATTGCACTTTGTTATTTTCTATTTACCCATAGCAGATAATGAATTTGAAGTGTTATGCTCTGTGGATAGTGAGAGATGAAAGTAATTACAGGAACAACTTCTTGACTCATTATTTGTTTTGTCTGACAATAGTTGAAACATTTTCACACAAATTGAAATGTAAAAATGCTAAACTGATGACAGATGATAACAGGATGGCAACTTTTAAATTAAAAAACATGATGAGGTCACGAGAATGCAGCATACTAGTGACAGAAATTCAGTAAAGTGTTAGCTAGTATTCCATCCCAAACCCATCCAGATAGCTTTCAAGTACAAGATCATGAAATCAACATGCAGCTCAGGGTGCCAGCGATATTAATTTTTCTTCTTTCAAACTGCCTGCATGATTTAAAAAACATTTGCTTCGACAAGCTTTGATGGTGAGAAAATATCTGCAACCGTTTGTGAAATCTGACTGTTTAACTGCTAAAAGTTTTTTTCTTTAAAATTTGGGATTGACCCAAATAGACATGCAATCACCCAAATTCGACCCAAATAAGAGTTGTTCACCAGCGTTGATTGTTGCGACTGTGTGGACCACCGGCAGTGTGTGCTGCTGAATCCGTGAAGTGTGTTACTCTTGGGTGGGATTAAAATCAGGGACGCCTCTTAATTAATGTCATTCCTAGTGCAAAAGACACATTCAATGACACACACCATAAACCTCCTGCTTTAAGTGTGGGGCGATTGATTGATGTTGATGCCATAATGATGTGGCTTGAGTATGATACAAGAAAACAACATCTGCATCCCTTTAAAACTTCTTTAGGAAATTCCAAACACAAGGAATTTGTTCATAGTTTTCAGCTTAGCACTGAAAGGTTATTCCTGCCATCCCAGTTGATTAGTGTGTTTTCATGGCGCCCCCTACAGGAAGAGCAGGTGTCCGAAGGAAGCGGGGGCTGATGGTATGCATGTAATGCTCTGTGGAAAGTGTGACTGTGTTCGATTTAAATGCTTTCAGCTGCATGAACCAGTGGGCTGTTTTCTTCATTCCTATGCAACAGGACACACCTCCCGCTTCTCTCCTAGCAACAGCGAACAAATCCCCGCCGAAAGGCCTTCTCTCAATGTGTTTTGGACACTTCAGATTCATTAATTAGACACCCATGTATGCAGACCATAAGTTAAAATGAAGAGGAATAAAAATGCACATAATTGTAAAAAAGTAAAAACAGATGATGAGAATAAAAGTGTGTTCATGCCAAATATGCAGTTAAGTGCCTCTGAAATTCAGTGTGTCTGTGGCATTGGGTTAGTTGCACAAGCATGTATTTGAATCAACTTAACAGATCAAAGCTGAGATCAGATTTCAATCACCTATCCACGATGAAGAGTTTAAAAATGAAAGCTTCTACACTACAGCACATGCAAACTGTTTACCGCCAAGAGCAATATTGGAGACTTTCAATCAGGCGGCACTCAAGATCTGACTCCTTATGCTGAGATGAAGGGTCATGCATGTTTCCTCAACTATGGGCATGCTTGACCCACTTTGCGACTTTTAGGAATTAATCTCTTCAAGCTCTCAATAACTTACATAGTTTGTCTACTAACAATGAAGAATTATGTCAATATGTCACCATATATCCTGTAGGGTTGTGCGATATGACGATTTTTGATCGTGGACGATAAAAATGTCTCTACGATCTGCTTTTGAAGAAATATTTTTGTGTTGTGCTGCAGCGCACATTCTATCAGCTGCAGTTCTGGCGCCTCCGTCATATGTATGTACCACGCACATGCATTCACTGCAGTGTTTTCTCAGTGGTAGAGTTACTCTCTCATTATTTGCATGCACTGGTCTGATCTGTGCTTTTCCTGAGGGCCGCATACACTCGAAGTGTGCACTAAAGCCTGTCAAATAGCGCCTGATTATTGAACTGAGTTATCTTTTGTGCTAATACTGTCAAAACACACAAGGTTTACATGTAGACTCGGTTGGTTATGTAAAGTGAATGAAAGTAAACAGTTGAGAGAAAAACATATATAAAATTGTCAATTGTGATATAAAGTAAAAATAATAATAATAATCTCCTGTGAAATATGTATCATGTTTGATCACATTCTGAGGTGGAAATAACATTGTAGACATTTCTGGAACAAAGTGGCAGATGTCTTTGTCTTTCTAAAGCCAAATACATAGCTAGTACTGTGTGTATCCTAACCCAAAATAAACAAACAACAAACAAATGGAATGTGTTGTATTTAAGTGTATTGGAGCATTCACACTGATAACAATTATGTCAAAGGAGGTCACCAAGTTGCAATGCTATAGCCATTTGAATCAGGCAGCAGATTACATGAGCTTTACCACATCACTGTGCATTTGCATTAAAGCCAATCTCTGTTTCTTGTGTTGACATCACTCATGAAATAACAATGCTATTTCTATATTTTAACCCAATATCGTATTCATTTTTCTTTCGGCACTATCATTTGGTTAAATTTTTGGTTGATATCATTTGCTTGGCACATCAGATGTGAGTGTGCATGCAGTGTGCTCTGGATGTAGTAGGCTATCCGGACATGAAAAACAAAGTCCATATTCTTCACTATGCATAATGCAAAAATAGTAAGTAGTAGTATGCCACTGCAAACACACCCAAACTCCCTGACTCTCCCTTGCTTGGAGCATCAACTGGAGCAGAATGACAAAAATACATCTACAAATCCAAATGTGGCTCTTCTATGTCTGTAGGAGCTCAGCATAATCAATTTTTGGTGGGAGAGGAGATTTGTGCAAATTCAAATGATGAGTTTAATATGCGCTTCATCTAGGGAATGCAACAGTATCGTCTTCAAAATGAGGAACAGAGTTTAGGGCCAGCTGGTTTATTTTCTTGCCTATTCTTATCCTCCATTTGATCTCGCTGGACTGCAGTGATTAGTCCGTTTGATGTTGGCTTCTGAATCCCCAGGGATGTGCCCCCTTCCCTTACTTCCCCACCAGAGCCGGACTGGGCTGCAGCCAAGACTCAAAGAGATCCGCAGCTGCAGACATGGGACAACACAGCCGGGCCAAGCACATACCCCTGTGGCACTCTCCTCTTGTGAGTGTACAGTACACTGACAATCATGCCACATTTTAAGACAAACAGTCTATTACATTATTGTAATTTGGAATGATGGGAACTCAATCAGGTTGTTTAGGTGACACTGCTGTCTTGCAGAATGTGTGCTTAAACAGAGATAGACACAAAGCAAACAAGCATCTCTCTATGCAAATCCAAGCATGAATGGAAATAATCCTCTGTTCACTGCCTTGACTGGTAATTATTAAAAAAGATACTATGGGTAAATAAAAGCAGCAGGAAGGGACAAGAAAGGGTTTTCAAAGGCATTCAGCTCCAATAAGTTCTTGTATCACCTTCGTCGAAAGTCCATGACCAAACTGAACATTCAGAGCACAACAGTTCATCGTGTATTTGCATTTCCTCTGATGATCAGACAGACATGCTGATCCCAAAAAGCGAACTTTTTGTATTTTTCAAGTGTAGTAGATCACTATGGTATTGCCATAGCAACAGAAAGTTAAACAATGCACCAATTCTCATTTGAATTGGAAAGGGGGTGGTTCTTTTGATGGGAAGGGGGCTCAGAGAACAAACAGCTCACCAGCTGCTTGCGTCTACACGCATGCATGTTTAAATTCACATGTGCAGATCAAAAGCGCATGCAAAAATGACAAAAGTATAAATACTTTATTAAAAAAAATACACACAAAAATGATGCAAGTCATGCTAACTATTACATACATTTTCACAGCCTCTCTGTAACACGTATGCACATGAAAGTGTGTCCAACATTCCAGCCTGTATATAATACAGTGAGCAGCCAACACTTTATGTGGTTTCATCTCATTTAAATTTCTCCGTTCATCCTCTGATCTCCGCTTTTAGGCGGTGTTCTCTTGATGTGTGTGCTGACTGGCCGTTTGAAGTTCTGCGCTGACTTTAAAGTGGCCAAACGACCCTGAACGGCAGGTAGGTAGCAGATCGGGGATCCTGGGTGCTCGTTAGCTCAATGACTGTTTAATTAGCTCGATGAGGACTGCAGTGTAAATTAACTTGCCTATTGACAAATGGGCATCTACAAATGGGCATCTGTGTTGTTAATTGCTCATGCAGGGCTAATTTATTCATCCTAAGTCATGTGTGTCTGGCACACTAACGCATACGTCAGATAACGGCACTCGTTTCATCTTGACACTTTAAAGCAGTGGCAGAGAAAAAGAAATCACAATTCAGCAGATGAAAGGAAGTGTTGTGCTATGCGGAACAAGACATGCAAAACGTCCAGGAATTGTTTAAATTACATATGTGTCAATGACAGCCAGACTTGATTTTTTTTTACTAATAGGTGTCCCAATTTAGATTTTTTTTTTTTTTTACCAAATAATCAACAATAAATGAATAAAAGAGATTTGTTACTACAAGTCATATGTTTAAATTTTGATGCAAAGGAATACAATACTGTAGCAACTGCTGTTAGATCAATGTGGTCATTTTAAATATGATATATAGTGAATGCATCATACATACTTATATAATGTATAATTAACAATGTGCTGTAGTATAGTGTAAAAAAAATGGTACGTGTCTCTCTAAGTGTCTCTCCCCCCAGAATGAGACAATATTGGAATATGGATATACTTTGGAATAAGGTTATACTTTGATGTTGCAAATGCATCTGAAAAAAAAACTGAAAAAAAAACAAAGAGCACAAGAGTGAGTTGATGTGACAATCTAAGTCCTAAACATGAGACGTACTTTATATAAGTGCTTCAAACGAACTCTTAAGCCTTTAGTTTACATTACACACTACATTTTCATTGACTTTCATTCTTATGTATGAGAATGGGGAGACAGGAATGTAAGCTCACATGAATTTAGCTGCCTTCCAAAGTTTTAGTGAAATCTGACTTGCAAATTCATAGCACATAAAGACGTGCGACCAATAGAACACTGATACAACATGATGTGCCCTCTGAGCTGAATTAAAAGAGTGCTAACTTTAAATCTAAAGGACTGCACTGTAAATTGGAATAGATTGCATGTTTTTTGCATTTCGTATGTACTAATTTACATTGGGAAGTCGTGGCCTACTGGTTAGAGAGTTTGACTCCTAACCCTAATGTTGTGGGTTCAAGTTTTGGGCCGGCAATACCATTAGGGAGGTGCCCTTCAGCAAGGGACTGAACCCCTATCTGCTCCCTGGGCGCCGCAGCATAAATGGCTGCCCACTGCTCCGGGTGTCAAGTCAAGTCAAGTCACCTTTATTTATATAGCGCTTTAAACAAAATACATTGCGTCAAAGCAACTGAACAACATTCATTAGGAAAACAGTGTGTCAATAATGCAAAATGATAGTTAAAGGCAGTTCATCATTGAATTCAGTGATGTCATCTCTGTTCAGTTTAAATAGTGTCTGTGCATTTATTTGCAATCAAGTCAACGATATCGCTATAGATGAAGTGACCCCAACTAAGCAAGCCAGAGGCGACAGCGGCAAGGAACCGAAACTCCATCGGTGACAGAACGGAGAAAAAAACCTTGGGAGAAAACAGGCTCAGTTGGGGGGCTGGTTCTCCTCTGACCAGACGAAACCAGTAGTTCAATTCCAGGCTGCAGCAAAGTCAGATTGTGCAGAAGAATCATCTGTTTCCTGTGGTCTTGTCCTGGTGGTCCTCTGAGACAAGGTCTTTACAGGGGATCTGTATCTGGGGCTCTAGTTGTCCTGGTCTCCGCTGTTTTTCAGGGCTGTAGAGGTCCTTTCTAGGTGCTGATCCTCCATCTGGTCTGGATATGTACTGGATCCGGGTGACTGCAGTGACCCTCTGATCTGGATGCAGACTGGATCTGGTGGCTACGGTGACCTCAGAGTAAGAGAGAAACAGACTAATATTAGCGTAGATGCCATTCTTCTAATGATGTAGCAAGTAGATCGGGTGTTATGGGAAGTGTTCCCGGTTCCGGTTTACCTAATTAATGCACCCTAAAAATCCTTTAACGGATTTGGATATTAAAAGCATATTAGTATGTTATGTGTAAGCCAGGTTAAAGAGATGGATTTTTATTTAAGATTTAAACTGCAAGAGTGTGTCTGCAAGGGTGTGTGTGTTCACTGCTGTGTGCACTTTGGATGGGTTAAATGCAGAGCACAAATTCTGAGTATGGGTCACCATACTTGACTGTATGTCACATCACTTTCACTTCACTATATGTTGCGACCGTTGCAGTGTGCATAGAAGTCTAATGTCACAGTGGCTTAAAATGACATGCCCTCCTGACAGATGTGTTTGTTTCATGGATTTGAAAAGTTGTTTTTTTTTCTCGAAAAAACAGAATAGATTATATAATCATTATTGGGCTAAAAGATCAAAGGCAATAATTAACAATAATTAGTTTAGTCAATTTCAGCCCTACGCTGCAATGAGTTCCTGTTTATTAATTTGATAATTTACAGTACATAAATTATGTTGGCTATTTAAATTTAAATTTGTTTAAATCATTTAAATTCCATTTCTTAATTTTATATCATTGCACAATTGTTGTATACATGCATGTATGTATATTTATAAAAATTGCCCTTAGAAAGGTTCAAAATGCCCCTAAATAGAAGATCTGTACATGATTTTACACTGTAATGTGGTTCCTCAGAGAAAAGAAACAAGCTGACCCATCCCTAGAGACAGGCACATATTCTGTGGTACCCTTCCTCTTTTGTCTTATTTTCCAAAAATGTGTTGATGAAAACACATTTTAAGTTATACTGGGACAAAGCCAAAAAAAAGAAAAAAAGAAAAAAAAAGAAAGTGTGTCATGGAAATGTTTTCCTGTAAAAACTGTTAATTAAGAACCCGGTCTTGTGCTCCAGGAGATGATGATGTCACATGTCCACTGGCAGAGTTAATGGCTGAAATCTAATTAAACACGTACAGTAACTGCCAAGAGTACGTGATGCACCAGGACAAGGGCCAAACAAACAAACATCAAATAATGAGCTCATCGCTGGGTCGAGTCCAGCCTCATGTCATTCTTCAACCTAAATGGGAGGTTTTCCACTGGTGTTTAGACACTGTAAATAATCTCACATCTGCGCCTGGTGGGTTTTGCTGATTTTCTTTGAGTGACAGTGAAAAAGCGAGGCCAGACGTACTCGAACAGCAACTAACCTGAAGTGTGTGATTCCACCCTGCACACAAACCCTGCGAGGTTCCTCAAAACGCCATCCTAACCTCTTCCACATCACCCGCTGCATTCCTGCGGTTGGGAATGGGCACCCGAAGCACAGGCAGTAACCCCACGCTAGATCCACATCTAAGGACTCTGCTGTGGGCCAGGAGATGGTCTTCCCAAAACAGGACTTAGAGCAGAGCCTCTTCCACAGCCCCATAATCCAGTCAAAACCACAGCATTGTTCACATTTTTAATGGTCTCCGCTAGCACACAACAATACTGGAGCACTGCTGGATATCGTGGCTCCAGAGCAGTCAGGGAGGCAAGACTGACCAAATATTGCCCTTGGACATTCAAATGAGAATCAGCATTTTGTGTATCCAAGTAACGGTATAATAAATAATGGTTACTATATTAAACCATTTTATGCAAGGTTTATTGTAACAGTGTACCTGGGTTAATATAGTTAACTAAAATTAAAACCATTTAAAAAAAATGCTTAACCAAAATGTCATTATATATATATATGTATATATATACCGTATTTTCCGGACTATAAGTCACACTTTTTTTCATAGTTTGGCTGGTCCTGCGACTTATAGTCAGGTGCGACTTATTTATCAAAATTAATTTGACATGAACTGAGAGAAATGAACCAAGAGAAAACATTACCGTCTACAGCCACGAGAGGGTGCTCTATGCTGCTCGGTACTCCTGTAGTCTATCACTGAGCAGCATAGAGTGCCCTCTCGTGGTGTAGACGGTAATGTTTTCTCTTGGTTCTTGGTTCTAAATGAATGCGACTTATTGTCCAGTGCGACTTATATATATATATATTTTCCTCGTCATGACGTAATTTTGGACTGATGCGACTTATACTTAGGTGTGACTTATAGTCCGAAAAATACGGTATATATATATATATATAATAAATAATGGTATATATATATATATATATATATGTATGTATATATATATTAGGGGTGTAACGATACGCGTATTCGTATTGAACCGTTCGGTACGAGGCTTTCGGTTCGGTACGCGGTACACATTATGGACCGAACGGTTCGTTGGACTAATTAGTGCACACACTTCAGGAGTGCATGTACAGTTCTCTCTCCATCTTCAATACCACGACTTAGGTGCCCTTGAGCAAGGCATCGAACCCCCAACTGCTCCCCGGGCGCCGCAGCATAAATGGCTGCCCACTGCTCCGGGTGTGTGCTCACAGTTGTGTGTGTTCACTGCTCTGTGTGTGTGCATTTCGGATGGGTTAAATGCAGAGCACAAATTCTGAGTATGGGTCACCATACTTGGCTGAATGTCACTTCACTTTCACTTTCACTTTCACTTAATCATATTTGGAAAATAAAAAAAATTGTGAAATATAATGATATGCGTTCAACAAGGTAGCCCAATAACCCAAACGACGTAACAGGCAACGCCCCTGACACCCCCGAAGAAGAAAAAAACACCAACTTATATGTTTATGTTATGGGCCTTTCACACAGGACGCGGTATGCGCGGCGCTGCGCTATAAAACCCATTCATCTCAATGGCTTGCGCCGCGCAAGGACGTTTTGTTGCTGCGTCGACCAAACCAAATAGTTTGAATATACTGTTGAGCCTCTTTTTCAAAAACAATATTTAAAGGATTTTGACGATTGAATTTACTACGGTGAATGTGAAATTTTGCAAGAAGTAATAATAGGTTAATAATAAAATATTCCTTAATTTTATCTTTTGGTATATTAAAGAAGCCAAACAGTACATCCTTAAAAAGCAGAGAGAAACCATGGAGCACACTGCGATTGACAACACTACAGAATTCAATCCAAAATTGCTGTGTGTGAGGACAATCCCAAAATATATGTACATCTGTTTCATTAGGGTCACCACAAAAACAACAGCTTGTATCGATGTCTGATTTAAATCTTTTCAAAAACACTTTAGTTGGGTAAAATCTGTGTAATAATTTGAATGAGATCTCTCTAACCTTTTTTTTATTATGTATTTCGAAGACAGAGTCCATACTTTTTTCCAATCAATATGATCAACCACATTCCTCCAATAAAACACAACATAAGGAGTTGTTACAAGCTCCTTTTGAAAAAGTGATCTAATCTTTAAGTTACGTGATGAAGAAGGTGACAGAAAGAATAGTTTTCCTACTGGGATTTCAAATGGGTCTAAAGAAATAGATAAAGTGCTGGATGATCTAACAGAGTCCCTTAAACGCATAACAGCTCCTTTAGGAATAGCATCCATGACAATGGAAAATTCTTTGGGAGTTACTGGAAAATTAAATTTACATAAAAATTCTTCGTAACTTAAAAGAAGATCTTCTGAGTTAAATAACTGGGAAACAATCAGAATGTTTTTCTCAAACCAACTACTAAAAAACAAAGATTTTCTCTTATATAAAATGTCTTGATTGTTCCAAATGAAGTACCGGTGAGGGGAGAAATTGTGCTTAAAGATTAATGACCATGCAAGTAATGCCTGTTTGTGAAATTTAGATAAATTGTAAGGGATTCTAGCAATATTATAATTACAGATCAATAGGAAAGGGAGACCATCTAATTTGGAAAAATAGTAATTGGGGATAAAATTCCAGATTGAGTTTGGGTTACACAAAAACTGTCTAATCCAATTAATTTTGAAAGTGTTGTTCAAAGAAGAGAAATCAAGGAAATTCAACCCACCATACTCATATGTGTTCATTAATACAGACTTCTTAATATAATGGTTTTTGTTTTTCCAAACAAAATTAAACAGGATTTTATCAGCTGATTTACAAATTTTGTTGTCCACATATAGAGAGAGTGCAGAGTATGTAAGCCTGGAGATGCCCTCCGCCTTAGCAAGCAGTATTCTGCCTCTCAAGCTCAAGTCTCTCTGCAACCATGCATTGAATCTTCTTTGGGCTTTTATTATAACCGGATCAAAATTCAGTGTACATCTTTTATCTTGGTTTTTAGTTATCATAATGCCTAAATATGTAATCTCGGATTTAACTGGAATATTATAAATAGTGAGTGCTGTACAATCTTTAATAGACATTAATTCACATTTACTTATGTTTAGATTAAGACCTGAAGCTTCAGAGAACAGTTTTATATAATTAATGGTTAAAGGGATTTGGGAAGCATCTCTCAAAAATAAGGTGGTGTCATCTGCTAATTGACTTATAAATATTTCTCGATCTGCTACACGGATACCCTGAATACCACTTTCACATACAAAAGTTGACAGTAGCTGCACACAGAGAAGAAATAAATAGGGAGAAAGGGACAACCTTGTCTCACTCCTCTGGATAAACTAAACCTTGGTGAAGTGCCATTCTTTAATTTAATCGAAGCACTTCCATTATTGTAAAGGGTTTTAATTACTCTGCAAAACATGTCCCCAAAACCAAATTTACCCAATGAATTAATAATAAATTGGTGCTCTAAAGAATCAAAAGCCTTATAGAAATCTAAGAAAAGAATGAAGCTGTCTTTCTGAATCAAGTCTGAATAATCTAATAAATCAAGAATCAACCTTATATTGTTAACAATGTGTCTTTTGTTCAAGAAACCAGATTGTGTCTCATCTATAACAGAACCCAATACAGATTTTAGTCTTTTAGCAAACATAATAGCTAAAATTTTATAACCACTGTTAAGCAGGGAAATGGGTCTCCAATTGTCAATTAAGAGTAAATCTTTTTTAGGCTTCGGAATTAAAGTAATTAAGCCTTGAGTGAGAGTCGGGGGGAGAGCCTCATTCTGTATGCTTTCTTCAAAAACCTTAAGTAAAAAAGGAGACAATTCTTTAGAGAATTGTTTATAAAACTCTGAGGTAAGCCCGTCCGTTCCGGGAGATTTATTGTTTTTAAGTTCTAGAATTGAGTTACTAACTTCAGATAAAGTAATTTCACTATCACAGAGATTTCTGTCATCACTTGAGATAGTCTTACAATCTTTAACAGACTCCAGAAAAGTATGGGCTGCCTCTTCCGAAAATTTTTTTTATACAGATTACTGTAAAATTTAGCACAGAAATGTGCAATTGACTGAGGATTATTAGTGACAGTCCCCTCAATATTAAGAGTTTCAATTAGTGAAGTACTTACGCGATTCTTTTCTAATCTGAAAAAATATGCTGTGTTACATTCTCCCTCCTCCAGCCATTTTTGTCTAGATCTAATATAAGCACCCTGTGCCCTATAAGTGTACATCTCATCTAATTTAGACTGCAGGTCAGCATACTCGAGCTTATCAGATTCAGAAAACAACTCTGGGGGTTTAGAAGAAAGTATTGCAATTTTAGACACCACTTTATTTTCTTCTGCCCTCTTAAGTTTAGCTAAATTACTACCGAATTTTCTAAAGTATTTACTAATTTCAAATTTTAAAAAGTTCAAAATAGTTCAACTTTTGCCGCTGCGCTCTGTGACGATTACCAGCGCGACCAATAGAATCGGGGGATCCAAAACGAGCACGGGAATCAAAATGGATGAACGGCTAGTACTGTGTGTGTCAGAATTTTCTGAGCTGTACGATACAAGTTTGAGGTAGTATAGGGACATCGTCAGGAAAGCTGTGTCATGGAGACATATCTCCATTCAAGGAACAACAGACTATGAGCTCCCGCTAAAAGTTTTTAAAACTCCGCCTACGCCATAGCGCAGCGCAAATCGCGTTGTATCTGAAGGGCAACGCTGAACCCAGCGGCAAGCGCCGCGCATACCGCGTCCTGTGTGAAAGGCCCATTACTCTGTAGTGGAAAACGTAGGTTTTAAGAACATGCTTAATTTAATTGAGCCCCGTTACAATATTCCTTCACGAGCCCATTTCAGACAGACCGTAATTCCTGCTTTGTTCCAAAAAACATAAAGTTATAGAGTTCCATATAAAAAGTTACATCTTTGTATTTGTTCATAACTAATATAACATTTTCATTTTTTTATAAGGAGCTGTTTTTGTTTTATACAGTATGCTGCTAAGAAAACACCATAGAAGATGGGTAAAGAATAGCTCCATCATTGTTCAATGTAAAAAAAAAAAAAAAAACATACTTGTTAGTTTTAATAAAGAACACATTTTTTAAAAATCAAGGAAATTTATCTGCCAATTTTTTCTTTTTGCTGTATCTAAAACGTACCGAACCGAACCGTGACACCAGTGTATTGTATCGAACCGAACCGTGAATTTTGTGAACCGTTACACCCCTAATATATATATATATATATATATATGTATATATATATATATATACACACACACATTTACATAACAAAATACTTTAAAAAACTACTAAAAATTATAGACATAAAAAAGGAAAAAAATAAAAATAAGTCAAGTGAAAATTTAAAAATAAAGACGGATTCAAGAATACATCATCCTCTTGCTGTCGGCTCGTTCCTTTTCCAGTTTGGCCTGAAACGTCTGTAGCTGTGACAGGACAGGAGAAGTGTCAATCACTCAACACGTTTTATCAGCTCCCGCCCTTCAGCAGAACTAAACAGAGCTGATCTAATTTTCTAAAGGTCAGAGGTTAGCCGTGAGCAGCCGCTGGCAGACGGCTGGCCTGCAGGTGTATACGGCCTCTGCTTTGTAGATGTGTCTTCCGCCTCACCGTCCTGTTTTATGACTGGATGGGCCCTTTGAAGGTGGGGTGGCAGGCAGCAGGCAGGAGTTAGCTAAATCTTATCTTCACCTGATTGTGTCAGCCCAATTATTTAAGCATTATATAAAAGCATTTTTATGACAGTTCTGAAGCTTTGAAGACTTTTGAAAGGGAGCCGCTTTGCAGCAGCTCATATTAAGTCTCATAATTAGTGTGGAAATTAGGTCAAACTATAACTGTCCAGTTATGCACCCCTTTCACTTGGGAAAATACTTGAGACCCTCATGAGGCTGTGCTTCGACAAAAACCAACTGGTCTCTGTTTCCACCAGGCATTTTTGGTGAACTGATCACAACTGATCAGTGGTAAATACAGGTGTAAACAGGGACTAAAATGTTTTGTGATCAGATCACTGAAATCAACTTCTCCAGGCTGTAAATCGGTGAGAAATCGGGGCAAAAATCATGTAGTGTATTCCAGGCTTAAGAGAGCAGAGCAAGTTCTTTTATGTCTAACTAAAAAAACTGCTTTGGTTTAACAATTCTGAGACAGGTGGTGGAGGTGGGTAGGTTTAGGGTGGAAAAGGGATAAATCGGGTGGAGATGGGTAGGTTTAGGGGTGGAAATGTGATCCAGGTGGTGGAGATGGGTATGTTTAGGGGTGGAAATGGGATCCAGGTGGTGGTGATGGGCAGGTTTAAGGGTGGAAATGGGATCCAGCTGGTGAAAGTGGGTCGGTTTAGGGGTGGAAATGGGATCCATGGGGTGGAGCTGAGTAGGTTTAGGGGGTTTAAATGGAATCCAGGTGGTGGAGATGGGTAGGTTAAAGGGTGGAAATGGGATGCAGGTGGTGAAGATGGGTAGGTTTAGGGGTGGAAATGGGATCCAGCTGGTGAAAGTTGGTAGGGTTAGGGGTGGAAATGGGATGCAGGTGGTGGAGATGGGTTGGTTTAGAGGTGGAAATGGGATCCAGGTGGTGGACATGGGTAGGTTTATGATGGAAATGGGATACAGGGGGTGGAGATGGGTAGGTTTAGGGGTGGAAATGGGATCCATGTGTTGGTGGTGGAGATGGGTAGGTTTAAGGTGGGAAAGGGATCCAAGTGGTGGAGTATTGTAGGTTTAGGGGGGAAATGTGATCCAGGTGGTGGAGATGGGTAGGTTTAAGGTGGGAATGTGATCCAGGAGGTGGAGATGGGTAGGTTTAAGGGTGGAAATGGGATCCAGGTGGTGGAGGTGGGTAGGGTTAGGGGTGGAAATGGGATGCAGGGGGTGGAGATGGTTAGGTTTAGGGGTGGAAATGGGATCTAGGTGGTGGAGATGGGTAGGTTTAGGGGTTTAAATGGGATCCAGGGGGTGGAGATGGTTAGGTTTTGGGTTGGAAATGGGATCCAGGGGGTGCAGCTGGGTAGGTTTAGGGGTTTAAATGGGATCCAGGTGGTGGAGATGGGTAGGTTTAAGGGTGAAAATGGGATCCAGCTGATGAAAGTGGGTAGGGTTAGGGGTGGAAATGGGATGCAGGGGTAGAGATGGGTAGGTTTAGGGGTGGAAATGGGATCCATGGGGTGGAGCTGGCTAGGTTTAGGGGGTTTAAATGGAATCCAGGTGGTGGAGATGGGTAGGTTAAGGAGTGGAAATGGGATGCAGGTGGTGGAGATGGGTAGGTTCAAGGGTGGAAAAGGGATTCAGTGGGTGGAGATGGGTAGGTTTATGATGGAAATGGGATACAGGGGTTGGAGATGGGTAGGTTTAGGGGTAGAAATGTGATCCAGGTGGTGGAGATAGGTAGGTTTAAGGTGGGAAAGTGATCAAAGTGGTGGAGGATTATAGGTTTAGGGGGGATTGAGATCCAGGTGGTGGAGATGGGTAGGTTAAAGGTTGGAAATGGAATCCAAGACGTGGAGATGGGTAGGTTTAAGGGCAGTAACGGGATCCAGGTGGTGGAGGTGGGTAGGGTTAGGGGTTTAAATGGGATCCAGGTGGTGGAGATGGGTAGGTTTAGGGGTGGAAATGAGATGCAGGTGGTGGAGATGGGTAGGTTTAGGAGCGGAAATGGGATCCAGGTGGTGGAGATGGGTAGGTTTAGGGGTGGAAAAGGGATCCAGGTGGTGGAGATGGGTAGGTTTAGGATGGAAAAGGGATACATCAGGAGGAGATGATTAGGTTTAGGGGTGGAAATGTGATCCAGGTGGTGGAGATCGATAGGTTTAGGGGTGGAAATGGGATCCATGGGGTGAGGATGGGTAGGTTTAAGGGGTTTAAATGTGATCCAGGTGGTGGAGATGGGAAGGTTTAAGGGTGAAAATGGGTTCCCGGTGGTGGAGATGGATAGGTTTAGGGGTTTAAATGGGATCCATGGGGTGGAGATGGGTAGGTTTAGGGGGTTTAAATGGCATCCAGGTGGTTTAGATGGGTAGGTTTAGGGGTGGAAATGGGATCCAGGTGGTGGAGATGGGTAGGTTTAGGATGGAAAAGGGATAAATAGGGTGGAGATGGTTAGGTTTAGGGGTGGAAATGTGATCCAGGTGGTGGAGATCGATAGGTTTAGGGGTGGAAATGGGATCAATGGGGTGAGGATGGGTAGGTTTAAGGGGTTTAAATGTTATCCAGGTGGTGGAGATGGGTAGGTTAAGGGGTGAAAATGGGATCCCGGTGGTGGAGATGGATAGGTTTAGGGGTTTAAATGGGATCCATGGGGTGGAGATGGGTAGGTTTAGGGGGTTTAAATGGCATCAAGTTGGTTTAGATGGGTAGGTTTAGGGGTGGAAATGGGATCCAGGTGGTGGAGATGGGTAGGTTTAGGATGGAAAAGGGATACATCGGGTGGAGATCGGTATGTTTAGGGGTGTAAATGTGATCCAGGTGGTGGATATGGGTACGTTTAAGGGTGGAAATGGTATCCCGGTGGTGGAGATGGGCAGGTTTAGGGGTGGAAATGGGATCCAGCTGGTGAAATTGGGCAGGGTTAGGGGTGGAAATGGGATGCAGGGGGTAGAGATGGTAGATGTAAGTGGAAAATGGGATCCAAGTGGTGGATAATTGTTGGTTTAGGGGCAAATAATGGATCCAGGTGGTGGAGTTGGGTAGGTTTAAATGTGGAAATGGGATCCAGGTTGTGGAGATGGGTAGGTTTAGGATGGAAAAGTGATACATAGGGTGGAGATGGTTAGGTTTAGGGGTGGAAATATGATCCAGGTGGTGGAGATGGGTAGGTTTAAGTGTGGAAATGGGATCCAGGTTGTGGAGATGGGTAGGTTTAAGGGTGGAAATGTGATCCAGGTGGTGGAGATGGGTAGGTTTAAGGGTAGAAATGGGATCCAGCTGGTGGAGATGGGTAGGTTTAAGGGTTGAAATAAGATCCAGCTGGTGAAACTGGGTAGTGTGAGGGGTGGAAATGGGATGCAGGGTGAAGAGATGGGTAGATTTAAGGGGAAAATGGGATCCAAGTGGTGGAAAATAGTAGGTTTAGGGGCATATATTGGATCCAGGTGGTGATGATGGGTAGGTATAGTGGTGGAAATGGGATCCAGAGGGTGGGGATGGGTAGGTTTAGGGGTGGAAATGGGATCCAGGTGGTGGAGAAGGCTAGGTTTAGGGGTGGAAATGGGATCCAGTTGGTGAAGATGGGTAGGTTTAGAGGTGTAAATGGGATCCAGGAGGTTGAGATGGGTAGCTTTAAGGTGGGAAAGGGATCCAAGTGGTTGAGAATTGTAAGTTTAGGGGGGGGGGATCCAAGTGGTGGACAAGGCTAGGTTTAGGGGTGGAAATGGGATCCAGGTGGTGGAGATGGGTAGGTTTAGGATGGAAAAGTGATACATCGGTTAGAGATGGGTAGGTTTATGGTTTGAAATGGGATCCAGGGGGTGAAAGTGGGTAGGGTTAGGGATGGAAATGGGATGCAGGGGGTGGAGATGGGTAGGTTTAGGGGTTTAAATGGGATCTAGGTGGTGGAGATGGGCATGTTTAGGGGTGGAAATGGGATCCAAGGAATGGAGATGGGTAGGTTTTAGGGGTGGAAATGGGATACAGGGGGTGGAGATGGGTAGGTTTAGGTGTGGAAATGGGATCCAGGGGGTTGAGATTGGTAATTTTATGGGTTGAAATGGGATCCAGGTGGTGAAAATGGGTAGGGTTAAAGACGGAAATGGGATGCAGGGGGTGGAGATGGGTAGGTTTAAGGGGAAAATGGGATCCAAGTGGTGGAGAATTGTAGGTTTATCGTCAGATATTGGATCCAGGGGGTGGAGATGGGTAGGTGTAAGGGTGGAAATGGGATCCAGGTGGTTAAGATGTGTAGGTTTAGGATGGAAATGGGATACAGGGGATATAAATGGGTAGGTTTAGGGGTGGAAATGGGATCCATGGGGTGGAGATGCGTAGGTTAAGGGGTTTAAATGGGATCCATGGGGTGGAGATGGGTAGGTTTAGGGGGTTTAAATGGCATCAAGTTGGTTTAGATGGGTAGGTTTAGGGGTGGAAATGGGATCCAGGTGGTGGAGTTGGGTAGGTTTAGGATGGAAAAGGGATACATCGGGTGGAGATCGGTATGTTTAGGGGTGTAAATGTGATCCAGGTGGTGGATATGGGTACGTTTAAGGGTGGAAATGGTATCCCGGTGGTGGAGATGGGCAGGTTTAGGGGTGGAAATGGGATCCAGCTGGTGAAATTGGGCAGGGTTAGGGGTGGAAATGGGATGCAGGGGGTAGAGATGGTAGATGTAAGTGGAAAATGGGATCCAAGTGGTGGAGAATTGTTGGTTTAGGGGCAAATAATGGATCCAGGTGGTGGAGTTGGGTAGGTTTAGGACGGAAAAGTGATACATAGGGTGGAGATGGTTAGGTTTAGGGGTGGAAATATGATCCAGGTGGTGGAGATGGGTAGGTTTAAGTGTGGAAATGGGATCCAGGTTGTGGAGATGGGTAGGTTTAAGGGTGGAAATGTGATCCAGGTGGTGAAGATGGGTAGGTTTAAGGGTAGAAATGGGATCCAGCTGGTGGAGATGGGTAGGTTTAAGGGTTGAAATAAGATCCAGCTGGTGAAACTGGGTAGTGTGAGGGGTGGAAATGGGATGCAAGGTGTAGAGATGAGTAGATTTAAGTGGAAAATGGGATCCAAGTGGTGGAAAATAGTAGGTTTAGGGGCAGATATTGGATCCAGGGGGTGAAGATGGGTAGGTATAGTGGTGGAAATGGGATCCAGAGGGTGGGGATGGGTAGGTTTAGCGGTGGAAATGGGATCCAGGTGGTGGAGAAGGCTAGGTTTAGGGGTGGAAATGGGATCCAGTTGGTGAAGATGGGTAGGTTTAGGGGTGTAAATGGGATCCAGGAGGTGGAGATGGGTAGCTTTAAGGTGGGAAAGGGATCCAAGTGTTTGAGAATTGTAAGTTTAGGGGGGGGGGGGGATCCAGGTGGTGGAGAAGGCTAGGTTTAGGGGTGGAAATGGGATCCAGGTGGTGGAGATGGGTAGGTTTAGGATGGAAAAGTGATACATCGGTTAGAGATGGGTAGGTTTAGGGTTTGAAATGGGATCCAGGGGGTGAAAGTGGGTAGGGTTAGGGATGGAAATGGGATGCAGGGGGTGGAGATGGGTAGGTTTAGGGGTTTAAATGGGATCCAGGTGGTGGAGATGGGCATGTTTAGGGGTGGAAATGGGATCCAAGGAATGGAGATGGGTAGGTTTTAGGGGTGGAAATGGGATACAGGGGGTGGAGATGGGTAGGTTTAGGTGTGGAAATGGGATCCAGGGGGTTGAGATTGGTAATTTTATGGGTTAAAATGGGATCCAGGTGGTGAAAATGGGTAGGGTTAAAGACGGAAATGGGATGCAGGTGGTGGGGATGGGTAGGTTTAAGGGGAAAATGGGATCCAAGTGGTGGAGAATTGTAGGTTTAGCGTCAGATATTGGATCCAGGGGTTGGAGATGGGTAGGTGTAAGGGTGGAATGGGATCCAGGTGGTTAAGATGTGTAGGTTTAGGATAGAAATGGGATACAGGGGATATAAATGGGTAGGTTTAGGGGTGGAAATGGGATCCATGGGGTGGAGATTCGTAGGTTAAGGGGTTTAAATGGGATCCAAGGGGTAGAGATGGGTAGGTATAGGGGTGGAAATGGGATCCAGGGGGTGGAGATGGGTAGGTTTAGGGTTGGAAATGGGATCCAGGTGATGGAGATGGCTAGGTTTAGGGGTGGAAATGGGAATAAGGTGTTGGAGATTGGTAGGTTTAGGGGTGAAAATGGGATCCATGGGGTGGTGCTGGGTAGGTTGATGGAGGTTAAATGGTATCCAGTTGGTGGAGATGGGTAGGTACAGGGGTGGAAATGTCATCCAGGTGGTGGAAGTGGGTAGGGTTAGGGTTTAAATGGGATCCAGGTGGTGGAGATGGGTAGGTTTAGGGGTGGAAATGGGATTTATGGGGTGGAGATGTGTAGGTTTAGGGGGTTTTAATGGGATCCAAGTGGTGGAGATGGGTAGTTTTAGGGGAGGAAATGGGATCCAGGTGGTGGAGATGGGTAGGTTTAGGTTGGAAAAGGGATACATCGGGAGGAGATAAGTAGGCTTAGGGGTGGAAATTTGATCCAGGTGGTGGAGATGGGTAGGTTTAAGGGTGGAAATGGGATCCCAGTGGTGGAGATGGGTAGGTTTAAGGGTGGAAATGGGATCCCAGTGGTGGAGATGGGTAGGTTTAGGGGTGGAAATGTGATCCAGGTGGTGGAGATGGGTAGGTTTAAGATGGAACAGGGATCCAAGTGGTGGAGAATTGTAGGTTTAGGGGGGGAAATGGGATCCAGGTGGTGGAGAAGGGTAGGTTTAATGTGGGAAAGGGATGCAGGGGGTGGAGCTGGGTAGGTTTAGCGGTTTAAAAGGGATCCAGGTTGTGGAGATGGGTAGCTTTAGGGGTTTAAATGGGATCCATGCGGTGGAGATGGGTAGGTTTAGGGGGTTTAAATGGCATCCAGGTGGTGGAGATGGGTAGGTTTAGGATGGAAAAGGGATACATCGGGTGGAGATGGGTAGGTTTAGGGGTGTAAATGTGATCCAGGTGGTGGATATGGGTAGGTTTAGGGGTGGAAATGGGATCCAGCTGGTGAAAGTGGGTAGGGTTAAGGGTGGAAATGGGATGCAGGGGGTAGAGATGGGTTGATTTAAGTGGAAAATGGGATCCAAGAGGTGGAGAATTGTTGTTTTAGGGGCAGATATTGGATCCAGGTGGTGGAGTTGGGTAGGTTTAAGGGTGGAAATGGGATGCAGGGGGTGGAGATGTGTAGGTTTAGGGGTTTAAATGGGATCCAAGGGGTGGAGATGGGTAGGTATAGGAGTGGAAATGGGATCCAGGGGGTGGAGATGGGTAGGTTTAGGGGTGGAAATGGGATCCATGTGGTGGAGAAGTCTAGGTTTAGGGGTTGAAATGGGATCCAGGTGATGGAGATGGGTAGATTTAGGGGTGGAAATGGGACACAGGTGGTGGAGATGGGTAGGTTTAGGATGGAAAAGTGATAAATAGGGTGGAGATGGTTAGGTTTAGGGGTGGAAATGTGATCCAGGTGGTGGAGATGGGTAGGTTTAAGTGTGGAAATGGGATCCAGGTTGTGGAGGGGTAGGTTTAAGGGTGGAAATGGGATCCAGGTTGTGGAGATGGGTAGGTTTAAGGGTGGAAATGGGATCCAGCTGGTGAAAGGGGGTAGGGTTAGGGGTGGAAATGGGATGCAGGTGGTTGAGATGGGTAGATTTAAGGGAAAAATGGGATCCAGGTGGTGGAGAATTGTAGGTTTAGGGGCAGATATTGGATCCAGGTTGTGGAGATGGGTAGGTTTAAGGGTGGTAATGGGATGCAGGGGGTGGAGATGGGTAGGTTTAGGTTCAGGTCAGGTTCAGGTTAACTTTATTGTCCCCAAGGGGAAATTTTGCTTGGGCACAGTGCAGAGTTGCTTCATAAAAAACATCACAAAAAGACATTACACATCATAAAACACATTGACAGAATACACAGAGAATAAAAGAACATTGTTGACCTATTAAAATACTAGTGTAGTTATTGCTAGAGTTTGCGCAATATTGTACATAAGTTAAAGTGCTATAATTTATTGCTTTACTGCCCTATTACATGAGGTCGTATTTAAAGTGCTAAAGTGCTTACGTATTTATTAATATACACAGTTCTATTTCACATTATTCAGCAGCTTAATGGAGGCTGGCACAAATGATAATTTTAGGCGATTAGATTTACATTTTGGTACACGGAGTCTTCTTCCCGATGGCAGACTTTCATATTCGGGGAAGAGAGGATGTTAAGAATCTGATTGAATTTTTATAGCCTGTTTCATAATTGCCTGATCATATAGGGTATGTATAGTCTCATAGTCTCTCCTTCCTATTATTTTCATTGCTGTTTTATGCATGTTGGCAAGCTTATTTTTTAGCTTAATTGTTAAGTTGCCAAACCATGCGCTGATTCCGTATCGGATTACACTCTCTAAGATTGCTCGGTAGAATATCATCATGATCTGACTACTCACACCGTACAATCTTAAACGTCTTAAAAAGTAAAGCCTTTGCTGCAATTTGTTGCACAGATTGTCAACGTGTGTATTCCAGCAAAGAAGACTATAGAAGTGAACACCTAAATATTTGTACGAGGACACCTGAGTTACTTCCTGGTTTTTGATGACCACGGGCTCATGATCATTAACTTGCCTTGGATGGAAGACCATCTCCTTAGTTTTTTGAATGTTTAAAATTAAATGGTTACTATCACACCAATTAACAAATGTATCTATTTCATTTTGGTACATAGAGGGGTCTATGTCCTTGTACAAAAGGCTCAGAATCGCGGTGTCATCTGCAAATTTCAGTATATAGTTGTTAGAGTGTACATTTCTACAGTCATTTGTGTACAATGTGAATAGTATTGGTGACACAACACAACTCTGGGGAATTCCTGTGTTACAGTATTTGATCTCTGACAGCGTCCTATTGACTTTCACTTGCTGTGCCCTATTAGTTAAAAAAGAATAAAACCATTTTATCAGTATAGTATTAACGTTCATGGCTTTAAGCTTTTCTAAAAGCACATGAATTTGCACTGTATTAAAGGCTGAACTGAAATGCAAAGGATAGCATCTTCAGTGCTAAGTTCTTTCTTATAGGCGAACTGATACACATCTAGCTTTGACTCTACATCCTTCATAAGTATAGACACAACAAATTTTTTGAAACACTTCATTACAATAGAAGTTAAAGCAGTTAGGGGTGGAAATGTGATCCAGGTGGTAGAGATGGTTAGGTTTAAGGTGGGAAAGGGACCCAAGTGGTTGAGAATTGTAAGTTTAGGGGGGGGGGGGTCGGATCCAGGTGGTGGAGATGGGTAGGTTAAAGGGTGGAAATGGGATGCAGGAGGTGGAGATGGGTAGGTTTAGGATGGAAAAGGGATACATTGGGTAGAGATGGGTAGGTTAAGGGGTAGAAATGGGATCCAGGTGGTGGAGATGGGTAGGTTTAAGGGTTGAAATGGGATCCAGCTGGTGAAAGTGGGTAGGGTGAGGGGAGGAAATGGGATGCAGGGTGTAGAGATGGGTAGATTTAAGGGGAAAACGGGATCCAAGTGGAGGAAAATAGTAAGTTTAGGGGCAGAAATTGGATCCAGGTGGTGGAGATGGGTAGGTTTAGGATGGAAAAGTGATACATCGGTTGGAGATGGGTAGGTTTAGGAGTTGAAATGGGATCCAGGGGGTTGAGATGGGACATTTTATGGGTTGAAATGGGATCCAGGTGCTGAAAATGGGTAGGGTTAAAGATGGAAATGGGATGCAGGGGGTGGAGATGGGTATGTTTAAGGGGAAAATGGGATCCAAGTGGTGGAGAATTGTAGGTTTAGCTGCAGATATTGGATCCAGGTGGTGGAGATGGGTAGGTTTAAGGGTGGAAATGGGATCCAGGTGGTTTAGATGTGTAGGTTTAGGATGGAAATGGGATACAGGGGATAGATATGTGTAGGTTTAGGGGTTTAAATGGGATCCATGGGGTGGAGATGGATAGGTTTATGGGGTTTAAATGGTATCCAGGTGGTTTAGATGGGTAGGTTTAGGGCTGGAAATGGGATCCAGGTGGTTTAGATGTGTAGGTTTAGGATGGAAATGGGATACAGGGGATAGAAATGGGTAGGTTTAGGGGTTTAAATGGATTCCATGGGGTGGAGATGGGTAGGTTTATGGGGTTTAAATGGTATCCAGATGGTTTAGATGGGTAGGTTTAGGGGTGGAAATGGGATCCAGCTGGTGAAAGTGAGTAGGGTTAGGGGTGGAAATGGAATTCAGGTGTGTGGAAATGGGTAGGTTTAAGGGTGGAAATGGGATCCAGCTGGTGAAAGTGGGTAGGGTTAGGGGTGGAAATGGGATTCAGGTGTGTGGAGATGGGTAGATTTAAGGGAAAAATGGGATCCAGGTGGTGGAGAATTGTAGGTTTAGGTGCAGATATTGGATCCAGTGGGTGGAGATAGGTAGGTTTAGGGGTGGAAATGTGATCCAGGTGGTAGAGATGGGTAGCTTTAAGGTGGTAAAAGGATCCAAGTGGTTGAGAATTGTAAGTTGGAGGGGGGCTCCAGGTGGTGGAGATGGGTAGGTTAAAGGGTGGAAATGGGATGCAGGAGGTGGAGATGGGTAGGTTTAGGATGGAAAAGGAATACATTGGGTAGAGATGGGTAGGTTAAGCGATGGAAATGTGATCCAGGTGGTGGAGATGGGTAGGTTTAAGGGAAGAAATGTGATCCAGGTGGAGGAGATGGGTAGGTTTAAGGTGGAACAGGGATCCAAGTGGTTGAGAATTGTAGGTTTAGGGGGGGAAATGGGATCTAGGTGGTGGAGAAGGGTAGGTTTAAGGTGGGAAAGGGATGCAGGGGGTGAAACTGGATAGGTTTAGCGGTTTAAAAGGGATCCAGGTGGTGGAGATGGGTAGGTTTAGGGGTGGAAAAGGGATCCAGGTGGTGATGGGTAGGTTTAGGATGGAAAAGGGATACATCGGGAGGAGATGATTAGGTTTAGGGGTGGAAATAGGATCCATGGGGTGGAGATGGGTAGGTTTAGGGGGTTTAAATGTGATCCAGGTGGTGGAGATGGGTAGGTTTAGGAGTGGAAAAGGGATCCAGGTGGTGGAGATGGATAGGTTTAGGATGGAAAAGTGATAAATAGGGTGGAGATGGTTAGGTTTAGGTGTGGAAATGTGATCCAGGTGGTGGAGATGGGTAGGTTTAAGGTGGAACAGGGATCCAAGTGGTTGAGAATTGTAGGTTTAGGGGTGGAAATGGGATGCAGGTGGTGGAGATGGGTAGGTTTAGGTGTGGAAATGGGATCCAGGTGGTGGAGATGGGTAGGTTTAGGGGTGGAAAAGGGATCCAGGTGGTTATGGGTCGGTTTAGGATGGAAAAGGGATACATCGGGAGGAGATGATTAGGTTTAGGGGTGGAAATGTGGTCCAGGTGGTGGAGATGGATAGGTTTAGGGGTGGAAATAGGATCCATGGGGTGGAGATGGGTAGGTTTAGGGGGTTTAAATGGCATCCATGTGGTTTAGATGGGTAGGTTTAGAGGTGGAAATGCGATCCAGGTGGTGGAGAGGGGTAGGTTTAGGGGTGGTAATGGGATCCAGCTGGTGAAAGTGGGTAGGGTTAGGGGTGGAAATGGGATGCAGGGGGTAGAGATGGGTAGATTTAAGTGGTAAATGGGATCCAAGTGGTGGAGAATTGTTGGTTTAGGGGCAGATATTGGATCCAGGTGGTGGAGTTGGGTAGGTTTAAGGGTGGAAATGGGATGCAGGGGGTGGAGATGGGTAGGTTTTTGGGGGTTTAAATGGGATCCAAGTGGTTGGGATGGGTAGGTATAGGAGTGAAAATGGGTTCCAGGGGGTGGAGATGGGTAGGTTTAGGGATGGAAATGGGATCCATGTGGTGGAGGTCTAGGTTTAGGGTATGAAATGGAATCCAGGTGGTGGAGCTGGGTAGACTTAGGGGTGGAAATGGGACACAGGTGGTGGAGATGGGTAGGTTTAGGATGGAAAAGTGATACATAGGGTGGAGATGGTTAGGTTTAGGGGTGGAAATGTGATCCAGGTGGTGGAGATGGGTAGGTTTAAGGGTAGAAATAGGATCCAGGTGGTGGAGATGGGTAGATTTAAGGCGAAAATGGGATCCAATTGGTGGAAAATAGTAGGTTTAGGGGCAGATATTGGATCCAGGTGTTGGAGATGGGTAGTTTTAAGGGTGTAAATGGGATCCAGTTGGTGGAGATGGGTAGGTTTAGGGGTGGAAATGGGATCCAGTTGGTGGATATGGGTAGGATTAGGATGGAAAATTGATATATCGGGTCGAGATGGGTAGGTTTAGGTGTGGAAATGTGATCCAGGTGGTGGAGATGGGTAGGTTTAAGGGTAGAAAGGGTATCCAGCTGGTGAAAGTGGGTAGGGTTAGGGGTAGAAATGGGATGCATGGGGTGGAGATCGGTAGATTTAGGAACCTCAGTTAGGAACCTAGGTGTGCTACTTGATCGCAATCTTTCCTTAGAAAGCCACGTTTCTAGCATTTGTAAAACTGCATTTTTCCATCTCAAAAATATATCTAAATTACGGCCTATGCTCTCAATGTCAAATGCAGAAATGTTAATCCATGCATTTATGACCTCAAGGTTAGATTATTGTAATGCTTTATTGCGTGGTTGTTCTGCACGCTTAGTAAACAAACTACAGCTAGTCCAAAATGCAGCAGCAAGAGTTCTTACTAGAACCAGGATGTATGACCATATTACCCCGGTCCTGTCAACACTGGGTCCTGTCAACACTGCACTGGCTCCCTATCAAGCATCGCATAGATTTTAAAATATTGCTTATTACTTATAAAGCCCTGAATGGTTTAGCACCTCAGTATTTGAATGAGCTCCTTTTACATTATAATCCTCTACGTCCGCTACGTTCTCAAAACTCAGGCAATTTGATAATACCTAGAATATCAAAATCAACTGCAGGCGGCAGATCCTTTTCCTATTTGGCGCCCAAACTCTGGAATAACCTACCTAACATTGTTCGGGAGGCAGACACACTCTTGCAGTTTAAATCTAGATTAAAGACCCATCTCTTTAACCTGGCATACACATAACATACGAATATGCTTTCATTATCCAAATCCGTTAAAGGATTTTTAGGCTGCATTAATTAGGTAAACCGGAACCGGAAACACTTCCCATAACAACCTATGTACTTGCTACATCATTAGAAGAATGGCATCTACGCTAATATTTGTCTGTTTCTCTCTTGTTCCGAGGTCACCGTGGCCACCAGATCCAGTCTGTGTCCAGATCAGAGGGTCACTGCAGTCACCCGGATCCAGTACGTATCCAGACCAGATGGTGGATCAGCACCTAGAAAGGACCTCTACATCCATGAAAGACAGCGGAGACCAGGACAACTAGAGCCCCAGATACAGATCCCCTGTGAAGACCTTGTCTCAGAGGAGCACCAGGACAAGACCACAGGAAACAGATAATTCTTCTGCACAATCTGACTTTGCTGCAGTCTGGAATTGAACTACTGGTTTCGTCTGGTCAGAGGAGAACTGGCCCCCCAACTGAGCCTGGTTTCTCCCAAGGTTTTTTTCTCCATTCTGTCACCGATGGAGTTTCGGTTCCTTGCCGCTGTCGCCTCTGGCTTGCTTAGTTGGGGACACTTCATCTAAAGCGATATCGTTGACTTGATTGCAAATAAATGCACAGACACTATTTAACTGAACAGAGATGACATAACTGAATCCAATGATGAACTGCCTTTAACTATCATTTTTGCATTATTGACACTGTTTTCCTAATGAATGTTGTTCAGTTGCTTTGACGCAATGTATTTTGTTTAAAGCGCTATATAAATAAAGGTGACATTGACATTGACATTTAAGGGTAAAATGGAATCCAAGTGGTGGAGAATTGTAGGTTTAGGGGCAGATATTGGATACAGTTGGTGGAGATGGGTAGGTTTAAGGGTGGAAATGGGATGCATGTGGTTGAGATGGGTCGGTTTAGGGTTGGAAATGTGATCCAGGTTGTGGAGATGGCAAGGTGTAAGGTGGGAAAGGGATCCAAGTGGTGGAGAAGGCAAGGTTTAGGGGTGGAAATGGGATCCAGGTGGTGGAGATGGGTAGGTTTAGGATGGAAAAGTGATACATCGGGTGGAGATGGGTATGTTTAGGGGTTGAAATGGGATCCAGGTGGTGAAAGTGGGTAGGGTTAGGGATGGAAATGGGATGCAGAGGGTTGAGATAGGTAGGTTTAGGGGTTTAAATGGGATCCAGGTGGTGGAGATGGGCATGTTTAGGTGTGGAAATGGGATCCAAGGAATGGAGATGGGTAGGTTTTAGGGGTGGAAATGGGATACAGGGGGTGGAGATGGGTAGGTTTAGGTGTTTAAATGGGATCCAGGTGGTGGAGATGGGCATGTTTAGGGGTGGAAATGGGATCCAAGGAATGGAGATGGTGGGTTTTAGGGGTGGAAATGGGATACAGGGGGTGGAGATGGGTAGCTTTAGGTGAAAATGTGATCCAGGTGGTGGAGATGGGTAGGTTTAAGGGTAGAAATGGGATCCAGGTGGTGGAGATGGGTAGGGTGAGGGTTGAAATGGGATCCAGCTGGTGAAAGTGGGTAGGGTGAGGGGTGTAAATGGGATGAAGGGTGTAGAGATGGGTAGATTTAAAGGGAAAATGGGATCGAAGTGGTGTAAAATAGTAGGTTTAGGGGCAGATATTGGATCCAGGTGGTGGAGATGGGTAGGTTTAAGGGTGGAAATGGGATGCAAGTGGTGGAGATGAGTCAGTTTAGGGTTGGAAATGTGATCCAGGTGGTGGAGATGGGAAGGTGTAAGGTGGGAAAGGGATCCAAGTGGTGGAAAATAGTAGGTTTAGGGGTGGAAATGGGATCCAGGTGGTGGAGATGGGTAGGTTTAGGATGGAATAGTGATACATCGGTTAGTGATGGGTAGGTTTAGGGGTTGAAATGGGATCCAGGTGGTGAAAATGTGTAGGGTTAGGGTTGGAAATGGGATGCAGGGGGTGGAGATGGGTAGGTTTAGGGGTTTAAATGGGATCCAGGTGGTGGAGATGGGCATGTTTAGGGTGGAAATGGGATCCAAGGAATGGAGATGGGTAGGTTTTAGGGGTGGAAATGGAATACAGGGGGTGGAGATGGGTTGGTTTAGGTTGAAATGTGATCCAGGTGGTGGAGATGGGTAGGTTTAAGGGTGGAAATGGGATGCAGGGGGTGGAGATGGGTAGGTATAGTGGTGGAAATGGGATCCATTGGGTGGGAATGGGTAGGTTTAGGGGTGGAAATGGGATCCAGGTAATGGAGAAGGCTAGGTTTAGGGGTGGAAATGGGATCCAGTTGGTGGAGATGGGTAGATTTAGGGGTGGAAATGGGATCCAGGTGGTGGATATGGGTAGGCTTAGGATGGAAAAGTGATACATCGGGTTGAGATGGGTAGGTTTAGGTGTGGAAATGTGATCCAGGTGGTGGAGATGGGTAGGTTTAAGGGTGGAAATGGTATCCAGCTGGTGAAAGTGGGTAGGGTTAGGGGTAGAAATGGGATGCATGGGGTGGAGATGGGTAGATTTAAGGGTAAAATGGAATCCAAGTGGTTGAGAGAATTGTAGGTTTAGCGGCAGATATTGGATCCAGTTGGTGGAGATGGGTAGGTTTAAGGGTGGAAATGGGATGCAGGGGGTGGAGATGGGTAGGTTTTTGGGGGTTTAAATGGGATCCAAGTGGTGGGGATGGGTAGGTATAGGAGTGAAAATGGGTTCCAGGGGGTGGAGATGGGTAGGTTTAGGGATGGAAATGGGATCCATGTGGTGGAGGTCTAGGTTTAGGGTATGAAATGGAATCCAGGTATTGGAGCTGGGTAGACTTAGGGGTGGAAATGGGACACAGGTGGTGGAGATGGGTAGGTTTAGGATGGAAAAGTGATACATAGGGTGGAGATGGTTAGGTTTAGGGGTGGAAATGTGATCCAGGTGGTGGAGATGGGTAGGTATAGTGGTGGAAATGGGATCCATTGGGTGGGAATGGGTAGGTTTAGGGGTGGAAATGGGATCCAGGTAATGGAGAAGGCTAGGTTTAGGGGTGGAAATGGGATCCAGTTGGTGGAGATGGGTAGATTTAGGGGTGGAAATGGGATCCAGGTGGTGGATATGGGTAGGCTTAGGATGGAAAAGTGATACATCGGGTTGAGATGGGTAGGTTTAGGTGTGGAAATGTGATCCAGGTGGTGGAGATGGGTAGGTTTAAGGGTGGAAATGGTATCCAGCTGGTGAAAGTGGGTAGGGTTAGGGGTAGAAATGGGATGCATGGGGTGGAGATGGGTAGATTTAAGGGTAAAATGGAATCCAAGTGGTTGAGAGAATTGTAGGTTTAGCGGCAGATATTGGATCCAGTTGGTGGAGATGGGTAGGTTTAAGGGTGGAAATGGGATGCAGGGGGTGGAGATGGGTAGGTTTTTGGGGGTTTAAATGGGATCCAAGTGGTGGGGATGGGTAGGTATAGGAGTGAAAATGGGTTCCAGGGGGTGGAGATGGGTAGGTTTAGGGATGGAAATGGGATCCAGTTGGTGGAGATGGGTAGGTTTAGGGGTGGAAATGGGATCCAGTTGGTGGATATGGGTAGGATTAGGATGGAAAATTGATATATCGGGTCGAGATGGGTAGGTTTAGGTGTGGAAATGTGATCCAGGTGGTGGAGATGGGTAGGTTTAAGGGTAGAAAGGGTATCCAGCTGGTGAAAGTGGGTAGGGTTAGGGGTAGAAATGGGATGCATGGGGTGGAGATCGGTAGATTTAGGAACCTCAGTTAGGAACCTAGGTGTGCTACTTGATCGCAATCTTTCTTTAGAAAGCCACGTTTCTAGCATTTGTAAAACTGCATTTTTCCATCTCAAAAATATATCTAAATTATGGCCTATGCTCTCAATGTCAAATGCAGAAATGTTAATCCACGCATTTATGACCTCAAGGTTAGATTATTGTAATGCTTTATTGGGTGGTTGTTCTGCACGCTTAGTAAACAAACTACAGCTAGTCCAAAATGCAGCAGCAAGAGTTCTTACTAGAACCAGGAAGTATGACCATATTAGCCCGGTCCTGTCAACACTGCACTGGCTCCCTATCAAGCATTGCATAGATTTTAAAATATTGCTTATTACTTATAAAGCCCTGAATGGTTTAGCACCTCAGTATTTGAATGAGCTCCTTTTACATTATAATCCTCTACGTCCGCTACGTTCTCAAAACTCAGGCAATTTGATAATACCTAGAATATCAAAATCAACTGCAGGCGGCAGATCCTTTTCCTATTTGGCGCCCAAACTCTGGAATAACCTACCTAACATTGTTCGGGAGGCAGACACTCTCTTGCAGTTTAAATCTAGATTAAAGACCCATCTCTTTAACCTGGCATACACATAACATACGAATATGCTTTCATTATCCAAATCCGTTAAAGGATTTTTAGGCTGCATTAATTAGGTAAACCGGAACCGGAAACACTTCCCATAACAACCTATGTACTTGCTACATCATTAGATGAATGGCATCTACGCTAATATTTGTCTGTTTCTCTCTTGTTCCGAGGTCACCGTGGCCACCAGATCCAGTCTGTGTCCAGATCAGAGGGTCACTGCAGTCACCCGGATCCAGTACGTATCCAGACCAGATGGTGGATCAGCACCTAGAAAGGACCTCTACATCCATGAAAGACAGCGGAGACCAGGACAACTAGAGCCCCAGATACAGATCCCCTGTGAAGACCTTGTCTCAGAGGAGCACCAGGACAAGACCACAGGAAACAGATGATTCTTCTGCACAATCTGACTTTGCTGCAGTCTGGAATTGAACTACTGGTTTCGTCTGGTCAGAGGAGAACTGGCCCCCCAACTGAGCCTGGTTTCTCCCAAGGTTTTTTTCTCCATTCTGTCACCGATGGAGTTTCGGTTCCTTGCCGCTGTCGCCTCTGACTTGCTTAGTTGGGGACACTTCATCTACAGCGATATCGTTGACTTGATTGCAAATAAATGCACAGACACTATTTAACTGAACAGAGATGACATAACTGAATCCAATGATGAACTGCCTTTAACTATCATTTTTGCATTATTGTCACTGTTTTCCTAATGAATGTTGTTCAGTTGCTTTGACGCAATGTATTTTGTTTAAAGCGCTATATAAATAAAGGTGACATTGACATTGACATTTAAGGGTAAAATGGAATCCAAGTGGTGGAGAATTGTAGGTTTAGGGGCAGATATTGGATACAGTTGGTGGAGATGGGTAGGTTTAAGGGTGGAAATGGGATGCAAGTGGTTGAGATGGGTCGGTTTAGGGTTGGAAATGTGATCCAGGATGTGGAGATGGCAAGGTGTAAGGTGGGAAAGGGATCCAAGTGGTGGAGAAGGCAAGGTTTAGGGGTGGAAAGGGGATCCAGGTGGTGGAGATTGGTAGGTTTAGGATGGAAAAGTGATACATCGGGTGGAGATGGGTATGTTTAGGGGTTGAAATGGGATCCAGGTGATGAAAGTGGGTAGGGTTAGGGATGGAAATGGGATGCAGAGGCTTGAGATGGGTAGGTTTAGGGGTTTAAATGGGATCCAGGTGGCGGAGATGGGCATGTTTAGGTGTGGAAATGGGATCCAAGGAATGGAGATGGGTAGGTTTTAGGGGTGGAAATGGGATACAGGGGGTGGAGATGGGTAGGTTTAGGTGTTTAAATGGGATCCAGGTGGTGGAGATGGGCATGTTTAAAGGTGGAAATGGGATCCAAGGAATGGAGACGGTAGGTTTTAGGGGTGGAAATGGGATACAGGGGGTGGAGATGGGTAGGTTTAGGTGAAAATGTGATCCAGGTCGTGGAGATGGGTAGGTTTAAGGGTAGAAATGGGATCCAGGTGGTGGAGATGGGTAGGTTTAAGGGTTGAAATGGGATCCATCTGGTGAAAGTGGGTAGGGTGAGGGGTGTAAATGGGATGAAGGGTGTAGAGATGGGTAGATTTAAGGGGAAAATGGGACCGAAGTGGTGTAAAATAGTAGGTTTAGGGGCAGATATTGGATCCAGGTGGTGGAGATGGGTAGGTTTAAGGGTGGAAATGGGATGCAAGTGGTGGAGATGGGTCGGTTTAGGGTTGGAAATGTGATCCAGGTGGTGGAGATGGGAAGGTGTAAGGTGGGAAAGGGATCCAAGTGGTGGAAAATAGTAGGTTTAGGGGTGGAAATGGGATCCAGGTGGTGGAGATGGGTAGGTTTAGGATGGAAAAGTGATACATCGGTTAGTGATGGGTAGGTTTAGGGGTTGAAATGGGATCCAGGTGGTGGAGATGGGTAGGTTTAGGATGGAAAAGTGATACATCGGGTGGTGATGGGTAGGTTTAGGGGTTGAAATGGGATTTAGGTGTTGGAGATGGGTAGGTTTAGGATGGAAAAGTGATACATCGGTTAGTGATGGGTAGGTTTAGGGGTTGAAATGGGATCCAGGTGGTGGAGATGGGCATGTTTAGGGTGGAAATGGGATCCAAGGAATGGAGATGTGTAGGTTTTAGGGGTGGAAATGGAATACAGGGGGTGGAGATGGGTTGGTTTAGGTTGAAATGTGATCCAGGTGGTGGAGATGGGTAGGTTTAAGGGTGGAAATGGGATGCAGGGGTGGAGATGGGTAGGTATAGTGGTGGAAATGGGATCCATTGGGTGGGAATGGGTAGGTTTAGGGGTGGAAATGGGATCCAGGTAATGGAGAAAGCTAGGTT
The DNA here is from genome assembly GCF_963082965.1 of Carassius carassius. Classification (NCBI taxonomy): domain Eukaryota; kingdom Metazoa; phylum Chordata; class Actinopteri; order Cypriniformes; family Cyprinidae; genus Carassius; species Carassius carassius. Next base: position 5,086,794 of record NC_081763.1, read on the forward strand.
TAGGGGTGGAAATGGGATCCAGTTGGTGGAGATGGGTAGATTTAGGGGTGGAAATGGGATCCAGTTGGTGGATATGGGTAGGCTTAGGATGGAAAAGTGATACATCGGGTTGAGATGGGTAGGTTTAGGTGTGGAAATGTGATCCAGGTGGTGGAGATGGGTAGGTTTAAGGGTGGAAATGGTATCCAGCTGGTGAAAGTGGGTAGGGTTAGGGGTAGAAATGGGATGCATGGGGTGGAGATGGGTAGATTTAAGGGTAAAATGGAATCCAAGTGGTTGAGAGAATTGTAGGTTTAGCGGCAGATATTGGATCCAGTTGGTGGAGATGGGTAGGTTTAAGGGGGGAAATGGGATGCAAGTGGTGGAGATGGGTCGGTTTAGGGTTGGAAATGTGATCCAGGTGGTGGAGATGGGAAGGTGTAAGGTGGTAAAGGGATCCAAGTGGTGGAGAATTGTAGGTTTAGCGGCAGATATTGGATCCAGGTGGTGGAGATGGGTAATTTTATGTGTTGAAATGGGATCCAGGTAGTAAAAATGGGTAAGGTTAAAGATGGAAATGGGATGCAGGGGGTGGAGATGGGTAGGTTAAAGGGGAAAATGGGATCCAAGTGGTGGAGAATTGTAGATTTAGCGGCAGATATTGGATCCAGGTGGTGGAGATGGGTAGGTTTAAGGGTGGAAATGGGATCCAGGTGGTTTAGATGTGTAGGTTTAGGATAGAAATGGGATACAGGGGATATAAATGGGTAGGTTTAGGGGTGGAAATGGGATCCATGGGGTGGAGATGCGTAGGTTAAGAGGTTTAAATGGGATCCAAGGGTTTGAGATGGGTAGGAATAGGGGTGGAAATGGGATCCAGGGGGTGGAGATGGGTAGGTTTAGGGTTGGAAATGGGATCCAGGTGGTGGAGATGGCTAGGTTTTGGGGTGGAAATGGGATCCAGGTGGTGGAGATTGGTAGGTTTAGGGGTGGAAATGGTATCCATGGGGTGGAGCTGGGTAGGTTTATGGAGGTTAAATGGTATCCAGGTGGTGGAGATGGGTAGGTACAGGGGTGGAAATGTCATCCAGGTGTTGGAGATGGGTAGGTTTAGGATGGAGATGTGATACAGGGAGTGGAGATGGGTGGGTTTAAAGTCAAAGTCAAAGTCACCTTTATTTATATAGCGCTTTAAACAAAATACATTGTGTCAAAGCAACTGAACAACATTCAATAGGAAAACAGTGTCAATAATGAAAAAATGATAGTTAAAGGCAGTTCATTATTGAATTCAGTTATGTCATCTCTGTTCAATTAAATAGTGTCTGTGCATTTATTTGCAATGAAGTCAACGATATCGCTGTAGATGAAGTGTCCCCAACTAAGCAAGCCAGAGGCGACAGCGGCAAGGAACCGAAACTCCATCGGTGACAGAATGGAGAAAAAAACCTTGGGAGAAACCAGGCTCAGTTGGGGGGCCAGTTCTCCTCTGACCAGACGAAACCAGTAGTTCAATTCCAGGCTGCAGCAAAGTCAGATTGTGCAGAAGAATCATCTGTTTCCTGTGGTCTTGTCCTGGTGCTCCTTTGAGACAAGGTCTTTACAGGGGATCTGTATTTGGGGCTCTAGTTGTCCTGGTCTCCGCTGTCTTTCAGGGATGTAGAGGTCCTTTCTAGGTGCTGATCCAGCATCTGGTCTGGATACATACTGGATCCGGGTGACTGCAGTGACCCTCTGATCTGGACACAGACTGGATCTGGTGGCCACGGTGACCTCGGAACAAAAGAGAAACAGACAAATATTAGCGTAGATGCCATTCTTCTAATGATGTAGCAAGTACATAGGGTGTTATGGGAAGTGTTTCCGGTTCCGGTTTACCTAATTAATGCAGCCTAAAAATCCTTTAACGGATTTGGATAATAAAAGCATATTAGTATGTTATGTGTATGCCAGGTTAAAGAGATGGGTCTTTAATCTAGATTTAAACTGCAAGAGTGTGTCTGCCTCCCGAACAATGTTAGGTAGGTTATTCCAGAGTTTAGGCGCCAAATAGGAAAAGGATCTGCCGCCTGCAGTTGATTTTGATATTCTAGGTATTATCAAATTGCCTTAGTTTTGAGAACGTAGCGGATGTAGAGGATTATAATGTAAAAGGAGCTCATTCAAATACTGAGGTGCTAAACCATTCAGGGCTTTATAGGTAATAAGCAATATTTTAAAATCTATACGATGCTTGATAGGGAGCCAGTGCAGTGTTGACAGGACCGGGCAAATATGGTCATACTTCCTGGTTCTAGTAAGAACTCTTGCTGCTGCATTTTGGACTAGCTGTAGTTTGTTTACTAAGCGTGCAGAACAACCACCCAATAAAGCATTACAATAACCTAACCTTGAGGTCATAAAAGCATGGATTAACATTTCTGCATTTGACATTGAGAGCATAGGCCGTAATTTAGATATATTCTTTAGATGGAAAAATGCAGTTTTACAAATGCTAGAAACGTGGCTTTCTAAGGAAAGATTGCGATCAAATAGCACACCTAGGTTCCTAACTGATGACGAAGAATTGACAGAGCAACCATCAAGTCTTAGACAGTGTTCTAGGTTATTACAAGCGGAGTTTTTAGGTCCTATAATTAACACCTCTGTTTTTTCAGAATTTAGCAGTAAGAAATTACTTGTCATCCAGTTTTTTATAGCGACTAAGCAATCCATTAGTTTTTTAAATTGGTGTGTTTCACCGGGCTGCGAAGAAATATAGAGTTGAGTATCATCAGCATAACAGTGAAAGCTAACACCATGTTTCCTGATGATATCTCCCAAGGGTAACATATAGAGCGTGAAGAGTAGCGGCCCTAGTACTGAGCCTTGAGGTACTCCATACTGCACTTGTGATCGATAGGATACATCTTCATTCACTGCTACGAACTGATGGCGGTCATATAAGTACGATTTAAACCATGCTAATGCACTTCCACTGATGCCAACAAAGTGTTCAAGTCTATGCAAAAGAATTTTGTGGTCAATTGTGTCAAACGCAGCACTAAGATCCAATAAAACTAATAGAGAGATACACCCACGATCAGATGATAAGAGCAGATCATTTGTAACTCTAAGGAGAGCAGTCTCAGTAATATGATACGGTCTAAATCCTGACTGGAAATCCTCACATATACCATTTTTCTCTAAGAAGGAATATAATTGTGAGGATACCACCTTTTCTAGTATCTTAGACAGAAAAGGGAGATTCGAGATTGGTCTATAATTAACTAGTTCTTTGGGGTCAAACTGTGTTTTTTTGATGAGAGGCTTAATAACAGCCAGTTTGAAGGTTTTGGGGACATATCCTAATGACAATGAGGAATTAATAATAGTCAGAAGAGGATCTATGACTTCTGGAAGCACCTCTATTAGGAGCTTAGATGGTATAGGGTCTAACATACATGTTGTTGGTTTAGATGATTTAACAAGTTTATATAATTCTTCCTCTCCTATAGTAGAGAATGAGTGGAACTGTTCCTCAGGGGGTCTATAGTGCACTGTGTGATATGATACTGTATCTGACAGCTGAATGGTTGCAATTTTATCTCTAATAGTATCGATTTTAGAAGTAAAGTAGTTCATAAAGTCATTACTGCTGTGATGTTGGGAAATGTCAACACTTGTTGAGGCTTTATTTTTCGTTAATTTAGCCACTGTATTGAATAAATACCTGGGGTTATGTTTGTTTTCTTCTAAAAGAGAAGAAAAGTAATCGGATCTAGCAGTTTTTAATGCTTTTCTGTAGGATATGTTACTTTCCCGCCAAGCAATACGAAATACCTCTCGTTTTGTTTTCCTCCAGCTGCGCTCCATTTTTCGGGCTGCTCTCTTTAGGGTGCGAGTATGCTCATTATACCATGGTGTCAAACTGTTTTCCTTAACCTTCCTTAAGCGTAAAGGAGCAACTGTATTTAAAGTGCTAGAAAAGAGAGAGTCCATAGTTTTTGTTACATCATCAAGTTCTGAGGTTTTGGATATGCTAAGGAATTTGGATACATCAGGAAGATAACTTAAAAAGCAGTCTTTTGTGTTAGAAGTGATGGTTCTTCCATACTTGTAACAAGAAGTAGGATTTACAATTTTGGCTATATGAAGTTTGCACAGAACTAATAATGATCTGAGATATCATCACTTGGCTGAATAATTTCAACACCATCAACATCAATTCCATGTGACAGTATTAAATCTAGAGTATGATTTCGACAATGAGTAGGTCCTGAAACGTGTTGTCTAACACCAATAGAGTTCAGAATGTCTATAAATGCTGATCCCAATGCATCGTTTTCATTATCAACATGGATATTAAAATCACCAACTATTAAGACTTTATCTGCAGCCAGAACTAACTCGGATGTAAAATCACCAAACTCTTTAATAAAGTCTGTATGGTGCCCTGGTGGCCTGTATACAGTAGACAGTACAAACATAAATGAGGATTTATCATTAACATTTGTTTCTCTGGATAATGTTATATGAAGCACCATTACTTCAAACGAGTTATACTTGAAGCCTGCTCTCTGAGAGATCCTGAAAACGTTGTTATAAATTGAAGCAACACCTCCACATTTGCCTTTTAGACGCGGCTCATGTTTATAACAGTAATCTTGGGGGGTGGACTCATTTAAAATAATGTAATCATCAGGTTTTAGCCAGGTTTCTGTCAAACAGAGTACATCTATATTATGATCAGTGATCATATTATTTACAAAAAGTGTTTTCGTAGAAAGGGATCTGATATTCAATAAGCCAAGCTTCATCATTTGTTTATCCATATTGCTTCTGTTTTTTATTTGTTGAACCTCAATTAAATTGTTAATCTTAACTTGGTTTGGACGTTTTTTGTTTTTTCTAGTTCGTGGAACAGACACAGTCTCTATAGTGTGATATCTAGGTGAAAAAGTCTCCATGTGCTGAGAATTAACTGACCTCTGTGACGGGAGGCAGCTAGCAGACGGTCGGTTTAGCCAGTCTGTCTGCTTCCTGACCTGGGCCCCAGTTAGTCAAGTATAAACACGAAGACTATTTGCCAAATTTCTAGAGAGAAGAGTGGCGCCACCCCAGGAGGGATGAAGACCATCTCTTTTAAGCAGGTCAGGTCTGCCCCAAAAGCTTGTCCAATTGTCTATGAAACCTATGTTATTCTGTGGGCACCACTTAGACATCCAGCCATTGAGTGATGACAATCTGCTATGCATCTCATCACCACGGTAAGCAGGGAGGGGACCAGAGCATATTACAGTGTCTGACATCGTGCTTGCAAGTTCACACACCTCTTTAATGTTGTTTTTAGTGATCTCCGACTGGCGAAGTCGAACATCATTAGCGCCGGCGTGAATAACAATCTTACTGTATTTACGTTTAGCATTAGCCAGCACTTTTAAATTTGCCAAGATGTCAGGCGCTCTGGCTCCCGGTAAACATTTGACTATGGTGGCTGGTGTCTCTATATTCATGTTCCGTACAATAGAATCACCAATAACTAGAGCACTTTCATCAGGTCTCTCAGTGGGTGCATCACTGAGTGGGGAGAACCTGTTTAATGTTTTGATCGGAACAGAAGAGCGGTGTTTTGACCCACGACTACGCTGCCTCACCGTCACCCAGTTGCCCTGCTGCAAGGGCTCTGTTTCCGGAACCGAACAATGTACAGGAATCCCTGAGCTAGACGCATCCAAAGCCATATCTAGAGCCCTAACATTCTTACTGTCTTCAATTAAAGTTTGGATGCGTGTCTCTAATTCTGAAATCTTCTCTGTCAGCCTAACTATTTCCCTGCATTTATCACATGTGAATCCCTCATCAGCGACAGAGATAGATAAACTGTACATGTGGCAAGAGGTGCAAGAAACAATGACGGGAGAAGCCATTACTCACCGTGCTTGATGAAACTTCTTACTGCGGGTGTTTGATGAACTTGTGAAAAACTGGAGCGAGAGGAGAAAAGAATACAGCGATAGGTTCGAATGAAGACGCTAATGACAAGCTAACGAGTGCTAACGCTTTGCAGGTGTACTGCACTCACGGAAATAAAATAAAAGTGAACGATCAAAGTTAAGCTGATAAGATTGATCGATAATATCAGAAATATGGTGTGAATTAAGTTATATTTTACCACTTTAAAAAACAGATAGTGATAGTAAGATAAAGATTCTAGAGAAAAAATAAAATAAAAACAGCTACACGGAGCTACGATTTGCTACAGAAGGCCAACAGGAAGTAGAGAAAACAACTTCAAACAAGTTTAGGGGTGGAAATGTGATCAAGGTGGTGGAGATAGGTAGGTTTAAGTTGGGAAAGAGATCCAAGTGGTGGTGAATTGTAGGTTTAGGGGCAGATATTGGATCGAGGTGGTGGAGATGGGTAGGTTTAAGGGTGGAAATGGGATGCAGGGGTGGAGAAGGGTAGGTATAGTGGTGGAAATGGGATCCAGGGAGTGGCGATGGGTAGGTTTAGAGGTGGAAATGGGATCCAGGTGGTGGAGATGGGAAGGTGTAAGGTGGGAAAGGGATCCAAGTGGTGGAAAATAGTAGGTTTAGGGGTGGAAATGGGATCCAGGTGGTGGAGATGGGTAGGTTTAGGATGGAATAGTGATACATCGGTTAGTGATGGGTAGGTTTAGGGGTTGAAATGGGATCCAGGTGGTGAAAATGTGTAGGGTTAGGGTTGGAAATGGGATGCAGGGGGTGGAGATGGGTAGGTTTAGGGGTTTAAATGGGATCATGGTGGTGGAGATGGGCATGTTTAGGGTGGAAATGGGATCCAAGGAATGGAGATGGGTAGGTTTTAGGGGTGGAAATGGAATACAGGGGGTGGAGATGGGTTGGTTTAGGTTGAAATGTGATCCAGGTGGTGGAGATGGGTAGGTTTAAGGGTGGAAATGGGATGCAGGGGGTGGAGATGGGTAGGTATAGTGGTGGAAATGGGATCCATTGGGTGGGAATGGGTAGGTTTAGGGGTGGAAATGGGATCCAGGTAATGGAGAAGGCTAGGTTTAGGGGTGGAAATGGGATCCAGTTGGTGGAGATGGGTAGATTTAGGGGTGGAAATGGGATCCAGGTGGTGGATATGGGTAGGCTTAGGATGGAAAAGTGATACATCGGGTTGAGATGGGTAGGTTTAGGTGTGGAAATGTGATCCAGGTGGTGGAGATGGGTAGGTTTAAGGGTGGAAATGGTATCCAGCTGGTGAAAGTGGGTAGGGTTAGGGGTAGAAATGGGATGCATGGGGTGGAGATGGGTAGATTTAAGGGTAAAATGGAATCCAAGTGGTTGAGAGAATTGTAGGTTTAGCGGCAGATATTGGAACCAGTTGGTGGAGATGGGTAGGTTTAAGGGTGGAAATGGGATGCAGGGGGTGGAGATGGGTAGGTTTTTGGGGGTTTAAATGGGATCCAAGTGGTGGGGATGGGTAGGTATAGGAGTGAAAATGGGTTCCAGGGGGTGGAGATGGGTAGGTTTAGGGATGGAAATGGGATCCATGTGGTGGAGGTCTAGGTTTAGGGTATGAAATGGAATCCAGGTATTGGAGCTGGGTAGACTTAGGGGTGGAAATGGGACACAGGTGGTGGAGATGGGTAGGTTTAGGATGGAAAAGTGATACATAGGGTGGAGATGGTTAGGTTTAGGGGTGGAAATGTGATCCAGGTGGTGGAGATGGGTAGGTATAGTGGTGGAAATGGGATCCAGGGGGTGGGGATGGGTAGGTTTAGGGGTGGAAATAGGATCCAGGTGGTGGAGATGGGTAGGTATAGTGGTGGAAATGGGATCCAGGGGGTGGGGATGGGTAGGTTTAGGGGTGGAAATAGGATCCAGGTGGTGGAGATGGGTAGGTTTAAGGGTGGAAATGGGATCCAGGTTGTGAAGATGGGTAGGTTTAAGGGTGGAAATGGGATCCAGCTGGTGAAAGTGGGTAGGGTTAGGGGTGGAAATGGGATCCAGTTGGTGGATATTGGTAGGATTAGGATGGAAAATTGATATATCGGGTCGAGATGGGTAGGTTTAGGTGTGGAAATGTGATACATAGGGTGGAGATGGTTAGGTTTAGGGGTGGAAATGTGATCCAGGTGGTGTAGATGGGTAGGTTTAAGGGTAGAAATAGGATCCAGGTGGTGGAGATGGATAGATTTAAGGCGAAAATGGGATTCAATTGGTGGAAAATAGTAGGTTTAGGGGCAGATATTGGATCCAGGTGTTGGAGATGGGTAGTTTTAAGGGTGGAAATGGGATCCAGTTGGTGGAGATGGGTAGGTTTAGGGGTGGAAATGGGATCCAGTTGGTGGATATGGGTAGGATTAGGATGGAAAATTGATATATCGGGTCGAGATGGGTAGGTTTAGGTGTGGAAATGTGATCCAGGTGGTGGAGATGGGTAGGTTTAAGGGTAGAAAGGGTATCCAGCTGGTGAAAGTGGGTAGGGTTAGGGGTAGAAATGGGATGCATGGGGTGGAGATCGGTAGATTTAGGAACCTCAGTTAGGAACCTAGGTGTGCTACTTGATCGCAATCTTTCTTTAGAAAGCCACGTTTCTAGCATTTGTAAAACTTCATTTTTCCATCTCAAAAATATATCTAAATTATGGCCTATGCTCTCAATGTCAAATGCAGAAATGTTAATCCACGCATTTATGACCTCAAGGTTAGATTATTGTAATGCTTTATTGGGTGGTTGTTCTGCACGCTTAGTAAACAAACTACAGCTAGTCCAAAATGCAGCAGCAAGAGTTCTTACTAGAACCAGGAAGTATGACCATATTAGCCCGGTCCTGTCAACACTGCACTGGCTCCCTATCAAGCATTGCATAGATTTTAAAATATTGCTTATTACTTATAAAGCCCTGAATGGTTTAGCACCTCAGTATTTGAATGAGCTCCTTTTACATTATAATCCTCTACGTCCGCTACGTTCTCAAAACTCAGGCAATTTGATAATACCTAGAATATCAAAATCAACTGCAGGCGGCAGATCCTTTTCCTATTTGGCGCCCAAACTCTGGAATAACCTACCTAACATTGTTCGGGAGGCAGACACTCTCTTGCAGTTTAAATCTAGATTAAAGACCCATCTCTTTAACCTGGCATACACATAACATACGAATATGCTTTCATTATCCAAATCCGTTAAAGGATTTTTAGGCTGCATTAATTAGGTAAACCGGAACCGGAAACACTTCCCATAACAACCTATGTACTTGCTACATCATTAGATGAATGGCATCTACGCTAATATTTGTCTGTTTCTCTCTTGTTCCGAGGTCACCGTGGCCACCAGATCCAGTCTGTGTCCAGATCAGAGGGTCACTGCAGTCACCCGGATCCAGTACGTATCCAGACCAGATGGTGGATCAGCACCTAGAAAGGACCTCTACATCCATGAAAGACAGCGGAGACCAGGACAACTAGAGCCCCAGATACAGATCCCCTGTGAAGACCTTGTCTCAGAGGAGCACCAGGACAAGACCACAGGAAACAGATGATTCTTCTGCACAATCTGACTTTGCTGCAGTCTGGAATTGAACTACTGGTTTCGTCTGGTCAGAGGAGAACTGGCCCCCCAACTGAGCCTGGTTTCTCCCAAGGTTTTTTTCTCCATTCTGTCACCGATGGAGTTTCGGTTCCTTGCCGCTGTCGCCTCTGACTTGCTTAGTTGGGGACACTTCATCTACAGCGATATCGTTGACTTGATTGCAAATAAATGCACAGACACTATTTAACTGAACAGAGATGACATAACTGAATCCAATGATGAACTGCCTTTAACTATCATTTTTGCATTATTGTCACTGTTTTCCTAATGAATGTTGTTCAGTTGCTTTGACGCAATGTATTTTGTTTAAAGCGCTATATAAATAAAGGTGACATTGACATTGACATTTAAGGGTAAAATGGAATCCAAGTGGTGGAGAATTGTAGGTTTAGGGCAGATATTGGATACAGTTGGTGGAGATGGGTAGGTTTAAGGGTGGAAATGGGATGCAAGTGGTTGAGATGGGTCGGTTTAGGGTTGGAAATGTGATCCAGGATGTGGAGATGGCAAGGTGTAAGGTGGGAAAGGGATCCAAGTGGTGGAGAAGGCAAGGTTTAGGGGTGGAAAGGGGATCCAGGTGGTGGAGATTGGTAGGTTTAGGATGGAAAAGTGATACATCGGGTGGAGATGGGTATGTTTAGGGGTTGAAATGGGATCCAGGTGATGAAAGTGGGTAGGGTTAGGGATGGAAATGGGATGCAGAGGCTTGAGATGGGTAGGTTTAGGGGTTTAAATGGGATCCAGGTGGCGGAGATGGGCATGTTTAGGTGTGGAAATGGGATCCAAGGAATGGAGATGGGTAGGTTTTAGGGGTGGAAATGGGATACACGGGGGTGGAGATGGGTAGGTTTAGGTGTTTAAATGGGATCCAGGTGGTGGAGATGGGCATGTTTAAAGGTGGAAATGGGATCCAAGGAATGGAGACGGTAGGTTTTAGGGGTGGAAATGGGATACAGGGGGTGGAGATGGGTAGGTTTAGGTGAAAATGTGATCCAGGTCGTGGAGATGGGTAGGTTTAAGGGTAGAAATGGGATCCAGGTGGTGGAGATGGGTAGGTTTAAGGGTTGAAATGGGATCCATCTGGTGAAAGTGGGTAGGGTGAGGGGTGTAAATGGGATGAAGGGTGTAGAGATGGGTAGATTTAAGGGGAAAATGGGACCGAAGTGGTGTAAAATAGTAGGTTTAGGGGCAGATATTGGATCCAGGTGGTGGAGATGGGTAGGTTTAAGGGTGGAAATGGGATGCAAGTGGTGGAGATGGGTCGGTTTAGGGTTGGAAATGTGATCCAGGTGGTGGAGATGGGAAGGTGTAAGGTGGGAAAGGGATCCAAGTGGTGGAAAATAGTAGGTTTAGGGGTGGAAATGGGATCCAGGTGGTGGAGATGGGTAGGTTTAGGATGGAAAAGTGATACATCGGTTAGTGATGGGTAGGTTTAGGGGTTGAAATGGGATCCAGGTGGTGGAGATGGGTAGGTTTAGGATGGAAAAGTGATACATCGGGTGGTGATGGGTAGGTTTAGGGGTTGAAATGGGATTTAGGTGTTGGAGATGGGTAGGTTTAGGATGGAAAAGTGATACATCGGTTAGTGATGGGTAGGTTTAGGGGTTGAAATGGGATCCAGGTGGTGGAGATGGGCATGTTTAGGGTGGAAATGGGATCCAAGGAATGGAGATGTGTAGGTTTTAGGGGTGGAAATGGAATACAGGGGGTGGAGATGGGTTGGTTTAGGTTGAAATGTGATCCAGGTGGTGGAGATGGGTAGGTTTAAGGGTGGAAATGGGATGCAGGGGTGGAGATGGGTAGGTATAGTGGTGGAAATGGGATCCATTGGGTGGGAATGGGTAGGTTTAGGGGTGGAAATGGGATCCAGGTAATGGAGAAAGCTAGGTTTAGGGGTGGAAATGGGATCCAGTTGGTGGAGATGGGTAGATTTAGGGGTGGAAATGGGATCCAGTTGGTGGATATGGGTAGGCTTAGGATGGAAAAGTGATACATCGGGTTGAGATGGGTAGGTTTAGGTGTGGAAATGTGATCCAGGTGGTGGAGATGGGTAGGTTTAAGGGTGGAAATGGTATCCAGCTGGTGAAAGTGGGTAGGGTTAGGGGTAGAAATGGGATGCATGGGGTGGAGATGGGTAGATTTAAGGGTAAAATGGAATCCAAGTGGTTGAGAGAATTGTAGGTTTAGCGGCAGATATTGGATCCAGTTGGTGGAGATGGGTAGGGTTAAGGGGGGAAATGGGATGCAAGTGGTGGAGATGGGTCGGTTTAGGGTTGGAAATGTGATCCAGGTGGTGGAGATGGGAAGGTGTAAGGTGGTAAAGGGATCCAAGTGGTGGAGAATTGTAGGTTTAGCGGCAGATATTGGATCCAGGTGGTGGAGATGGGTAATTTTATGTGTTGAAATGGGATCCAGGTAGTAAAAATGGGTAAGGTTAAAGATGGAAATGGGATGCAGGGGGTGGAGATGGGTAGGTTAAAGGGGAAAATGGGATCCAAGTGGTGGAGAATTGTAGATTTAGCGGCAGATATTGGATCCAGGTGGTGGAGATGGGTAGGTTTAAGGGTGGAAATGGGATCCAGGTGGTTTAGATGTGTAGGTTTAGGATAGAAATGGGATACAGGGGATATAAATGGGTAGGTTTAGGGGTGGAAATGGGATCCATGGGGTGGAGATGCGTAGGTTAAGAGGTTTAAATGGGATCCAAGGGTTTGAGATGGGTAGGAATAGGGGTGGAAATGGGATCCAGGGGGTGGAGATGGGTAGGTTTAGGGTTGGAAATGGGATCCAGGTGGTGGAGATGGCTAGGTTTTGGGGTGGAAATGGGATCCAGGTGGTGGAGATTGGTAGGTTTAGGGGTGGAAATGGTATCCATGGGGTGGAGCTGGGTAGGTTTATGGAGGTTAAATGGTATCCAGGTGGTGGAGATGGGTAGGTACAGGGGTGGAAATGTCATCCAGGTGTTGGAGATGGGTAGGTTTAGGATGGAGATGTGATACAGGGAGTGGAGATGGGTGGGTTTAAAGTCAAAGTCAAAGTCACCTTTATTTATATAGCGCTTTAAACAAAATACATTGTGTCAAAGCAACTGAACAACATTCAATAGGAAAACAGTGTCAATAATGAAAAAATGATAGTTAAAGGCAGTTCATTATTGAATTCAGTTATGTCATCTCTGTTCAATTAAATAGTGTCTGTGCATTTATTTGCAATCAAGTCAACGATATCGCTGTAGATGAAGTGTCCCCAACTAAGCAAGCCAGAGGCGACAGCGGCAAGGAACCGAAACTCCATCGGTGACAGAATGGAGAAAAAAACCTTGGGAGAAACCAGGCTCAGTTGGGGGGCCAGTTCTCCTCTGACCAGACGAAACCAGTAGTTCAATTCCAGGCTGCAGCAAAGTCAGATTGTGCAGAAGAATCATCTGTTTCCTGTGGTCTTGTCCTGGTGCTCCTTTGAGACAAGGTCTTTACAGGGGATCTGTATTTGGGGCTCTAGTTGTCCTGGTCTCCGCTGTCTTTCAGGGATGTAGAGGTCCTTTTTAGGTGCTGATCCAGCATCTGGTCTGGATACATACTGGATCCGGGTGACTGCAGTGACCCTCTGATCTGGACACAGACTGGATCTGGTGGCCACGGTGACCTCGGAACAAAAGAGAAACAGACAAATATTAGCGTAGATGCCATTCTTCTAATGATGTAGCAAGTACATAGGGTGTTATGGGAAGTGTTTCCGGTTCCGGTTTACCTAATTAATGCAGCCTAAAAATCCTTTAACGGATTTGGATAATAAAAGCATATTAGTATGTTATGTGTATGCCAGGTTAAAGAGATGGGTCTTTAATCTAGATTTAAACTGCAAGAGTGTGTCTGCCTCCCGAACAATGTTAGGTAGGTTATTCCAGAGTTTATGCGCCAAATAGGAAAAGGATCTGCCGCCTGCAGTTGATTTTGATATTCTAGGTATTATCAAATTGCCTTAGATTTGAGAACGTAGCGGATGTAGAGGATTATAATGTAAAAGGAGCTCATTCAAATACTGAGGTGCTAAACCATTCAGGGCTTTATAGGTAATAAGCAATATTTTAAAATCTATACGATGCTTGATAGGGAGCCAGTGCAGTGTTGACAGGACCGGGCAAATATGGTCATACTTCCTGGTTCTAGTAAGAACTCTTGCTGCTGCATTTTGGACTAGCTGTAGTTTGTTTACTAAGCGTGCAGAACAACCACCCAATAAAGCATTACAATAACCTAACCTTGAGGTCATAAAAGCATGGATTAACATTTCTGCATTTGACATTGAGAGCATAGGCCGTAATTTAGATATATTTTTTAGATGGAAAAATGCAGTTTTACAAATGCTAGAAACGTGGCTTTCTAAGGAAAGATTGCGATCAAATAGCACACCTAGGTTCCTAACTGATGACGAAGAATTGACAGAGCAACCATCAAGTCTTAGACAGTGTTCTAGGTTATTACAAGCGGAGTTTTTAGGTCCTATAATTAACACCTCTGTTTTTTCAGAATTTAGCAGTAAGAAATTACTTGTCATCCAGTTTTTTATATCGACTAAGCAATCCATTAGTTTTTTAAATTGGTGTGTTTCACCGGGCTGCGAAGAAATATAGAGTTGAGTATCATCAGCATAACATTGAAAGCTAACACCATGTTTCCTGATGATATCTCCCAAGGGTAACATATAGAGCGTGAAGAGTAGCGGCCCTAGTACTGAGCCTTGAGGTACTCCATACTGCACTTGTGATCGATAGGATACATCTTCATTCACTGCTACGAACTGATGGCGGTCATATAAGTACGATTTAAACCATGCTAATGCACTTCCACTGATGCCAACAAAGTGTTCAAGTCTATGCAAAAGAATTTTGTGGTCAATTGTGTCAAACGCAGCACTAAGATCCAATAAAACTAATAGAGAGATACACCCACGATCAGATGATAAGAGCAGATCATTTGTAACTCTAAGGAGAGCAGTCTCAGTAATATGATACGGTCTAAATCCTGACTGGAAATCCTCACATATACCATTTTTCTCTAAGAAGGAATATAATTGTGAGGATACCACCTTTTCTAGTATCTTAGACAGAAAAGGGAGATTCGAGATTGGTCTATAATTAACTAGTTCTTTGGGGTCAAACTGTGTTTTTTTGATGAGAGGCTTAATAACAGCCAGTTTGAAGGTTTTGGGGACATATCCTAATGACAATGAGGAATTAATAATAGTCAGAAGAGGATCTATGACTTCTGGAAGCACCTCTATTAGGAGCTTAGATGGTATAGGGTCTAACATACATGTTGTTGGTTTAGATGATTTAACAAGTTTATATAATTCTTCCTCTCCTATAGTAGAGAATGAGTGGAACTGTTCCTCAGGGGGTCTATAGTGCACTGTGTGATATGATACTGTATCTGACAGCTGAATGGTTGCAATTTTATCTCTAATAGTATCGATTTTAGAAGTAAAGTAGTTCATAAAGTCATTACTGCTGTGATGTTGGGAAATGTCAACACTTGTTGAGGCTTTATTTTTCGTTAATTTAGCCACTGTATTGAATAAATACCTGGGGTTATGTTTGTTTTCTTCTAAAAGAGAAGAAAAGTAATCGGATCTAGCAGTTTTTAATGCTTTTCTGTAGGATATGTTACTTTCACGCCAAGCAATACGAAATACCTCTCGTTTTGTTTTCCTCCAGCTGCGCTCCATTTTTCGGGCTGCTCTCTTTAGGGTGCGAGTATGCTCATTATACCATGGTGTCAAACTGTTTTCCTTAACCTTCCTTAAGCGTAAAGGAGCAACTGTATTTAAAGTGCTAGAAAAGAGAGAGTCCATAGTTTTTGTTACATCATCAAGTTCTGAGGTTTTGGATATGCTAAGGAATTTGGATACATCAGGAAGATAACTTAAAAAGCAGTCTCTTGTGTTAGAAGTGATGGTTCTTCCATACTTGTAACAAGAAGTAGGATTTACAATTTTGGCTATATGAAGTTTGCACAGAACTAATAATGATCTGAGATATCATCACTTGGCTGAATAATTTCAACACCATCAACATCAATTCCATGTGACAGTATTAAATCTAGAGTATGATTTCGACAATGAGTAGGTCCTGAAACGTGTTGTCTAACACCAATAGAGTTCAGAATGTCTATAAATGCTGATCCCAATGCATCGTTTTCATTATCAACATGGATATTAAAATCACCAACTATTAAGACTTTATCTGCAGCCAGAACTAACTCGGATGTAAAATCACCAAACTCTTTAATAAAGTCTGTATGGTGCCCTGGTGGCCTGTATACAGTAGACAGTACAAACATAAATGAGGATTTATCATTAACATTTGTTTCTCTGGATAATGTTATATGAAGCACCATTACTTCAAACGAGTTATACTTGAAGCCTGCTCTCTGAGAGATCCTGAAAACGTTGTTATAAATTGAAGCAACACCTCCACATTTGCCTTTTAGACGCGGCTCATGTTTATAACAGTAATCTTGGGGGGTGGACTCATTTAAAATAATGTAATCATCAGGTTTTAGCCAGGTTTCTGTCAAACAGAGTACATCTATATTATGATCAGTGATCATATTATTTACAAAAAGTGTTTTCGTAGAAAGGGATCTGATATTCAATAAGCCAAGCTTCATCATTTGTTTATCCATATTGCTTCTCTTTTTTATTTGTTGAACCTCAATTAAATTGTTAATCTTAACTTGGTTTGGACGTTTTTTGTTTTTTCTAGTTCGTGGAACAGACACAGTCTCTATAGTGTGATATCTAGGTGAAAAAGTCTCTATGTGCTGAGACTTAACTGACCTCTGTGACGGGAGGCAGCTAGCAGACGGTCGGTTTAGCCAGTCTGTCTGCTTCCTGACCTGGGCCCCAGTTAGTCAAGTATAAACACGAAGACTATTTGCCAAATTTCTAGAGAGAAGAGTGGCGCCACCCCAGGAGGGATGAAGACCATCTCTTTTAAGCAGGTCAGGTCTGCCCCAAAAGCTTGTCCAATTGTCTATGAAACCTATGTTATTCTGTGGGCACCACTTAGACATCCAGCCATTGAGTGATGACAATCTGCTATGCATCTCATCACCACGGTAAGCAGGGAGGGGACCAGAGCATATTACAGTGTCTGACATCGTGCTTGCAAGTTCACACACCTCTTTAATGTTGTTTTTAGTGATCTCCGACTGGCGAAGTCGAACATCATTAGCGCCGGCGTGAATAACAATCTTACTGTATTTACGTTTAGCATTAGCCAGCACTTTTAAATTTGCCAAGATGTCAGGCGCTCTGGCTCCCGGTAAACATTTGACTATGGTGGCTGGTGTCTCTATATTCATGTTCCGTACAATAGAATCACCAATAACTAGAGCACTTTCATCAGGTCTCTCAGTGGGTGCATCACTGAGTGGGGAGAACCTGTTTAATGTTTTGATCGGAACAGAAGAGCGGTGTTTTGACCCACGACTACGCTGCCTCACCGTCACCCAGTTGCCCTGCTGCAAGGGCTCTGTTTCCGGAACCGAACAATGTACAGGAATCCCTGAGCTAGACGCATCCAAAGCCATATCTAGAGCCCTAACATTCTTACTGTCCTCAATTAAAGTTTGGATGCGTGTCTCTAATTCTGAAATCTTCTCTGTCAGCCTAACTATTTCCCTGCATTTATCACATGTGAATCCCTCATCAGCGACAGAGATAGATAAACTGTACATGTGGCAAGAGGTGCAAGAAACAATGACGGGAGAAGCCATTACTCACCGTGCTTGATGAAACTTCTTACTGCGGGTGTTTGATGAACTTGTGAAAAACTGGAGCGAGAGGAGAAAAGAATACAGCGATAGGTTCGAATGAAGACGCTAATGACAAGCTAACGAGTGCTAACGCTTTGCAGGTGTACTGCACTCACGGAAATAAAATAAAAGTGAACGATCAAAGTTAAGCTGATAAGATTGATCGATAATATCAGAAATATGGTGTGAATTAAGTTATATTTTACCACTTTAAAAAACAGATAGTGATAGTAAGATAAAGATTCTAGAGAAAAAATAAAATAAAAACAGCTACACGGAGCTACGATTTGCTACAGAAGGCCAACAGGAAGTAGAGAAAACAACTTCAAACAAGTTTAGGGGTAGAAATGTGATCAAGGTGGTGGAGATAGGTAGGTTTAAGTTGGGAAAGAGATCCAAGTGGTGGTGAATTGTAGGTTTAGGGGCAGATATTGGATCGAGGTGGTGGAGATGGGTAGGTTTAAGGGTGGAAATGGGATGCAGGGGTGGAGAAGGGTAGGTATAGTGGTGGAAATGGGATCCAGGGAGTGGCGATGGGTAGGTTTAGAGGTGGAAATGGGATCCAGGTGGCGGAGTAGGCTAGGTTTAGGGGTGGAAATGGGATCCAGTTGGTGGAGATGGGTAGGTTTAGGGGTGGAAATGGGATCCAGGTGGTGGATATGGGTAGGCTTAGGATGGAAAAGTGATACATCGGGTTGAGATGGGTAGGTTTAGGTGTGGAAATGTGATTCAGGAGGTGGAGATGGGTAGGTTTAAGGGTGGAAATGGTATCCAGCTGGTGAAAGTGGGTAGGGTTAGGGGTAGAAATGGGATGCATGGGGTGGAGATGGGTAGATTTAAGGGTAAAATGGAATCCAAGTGGTGGAGAATTGTAGGTTTAGGGGTAGATATTGGATACAGTTGGTGGAGATGGGTAGGTTTAAGGGTGAAATGGGATGCAAGTGGTGGAAAAGGGTCGGTTTAGGGTTGGAAATATGATCCAGGTGGTGGAGATGGGAAGGTGTAAGGTGGGAAAGGGATCCAAGTGGTGGAGAAGGCAAGGTTTAGGGGTGGAAATGGGATCCAGGTGGTGGAGATGGGTAGGTTTAGGATGGAAAAGTGATAAATCGGTGGAGATGTGTAGGTTTAGGGGTTGAAATGGGATCCAGGTGGTGAAAGTTGGTAGGGTTAGGGATGGAAATGGGATGCAGGGGGTGGAGATGGGTAGGTTTAGGGGTTTAAATGGGATACAGGTGGTGGAGATGGGCATGTTTAGGGGTGGATATGGGATCCAAGGAATGGAGATGGGTAGATTTTAGGGGTGGAAATGGAATACAGGGGGTGGAGATGGGTAGGTTTAGGTTGAAATGTGATCCAGGTGGTAGAGATGGGTAGGTTTAAGGGAAGAAATGGGATCCAGGTGGTGGTGATGGGTAGGTTTAAGGGTTGAAATGGGATCCAGCTGGTGAAAGTGGGTAGGGTGAGGGGTGGAAATGGGATGCAGGGTGTAGAGATGGGTAGATTTAAGGGGAAAATGGGATCCAAGTGGTGGAAAATAGTAGGTTTAGGGGCAGATATTGGATACAGGTGGTGGAGATGGGTAGGTTTAAGAGTGGAAATGGGATGCAGGGGGTGGAGATGGGTAGGTATAGTGGTGGAAACGGGATCCAGGTGGTGGGGATGGGTAGGTTTAGGATGGAAAAGTGATAAATCGGTGGAGATGTGTAGGATTAGGGGTTGAAATGGGATCCAGGTGGTGAAAGTGGGTAGGGTTAGGGATGGAAATGGGATGCAGGGGGTGGAGATGGGTAGGTTTAGGGGTTTAAATGGGATCCAGGTGGTGGAGATGGGCATGTTTAGGGGTGGAAATGGGATCCAAGGAATGGAGATGGGTAGGTTTTAGGGGTGGAAATGGAATACAGGGGGTGGAGATGGGTAGGTTTAGGTTGAAATGTGATCCAGGTGGTGGAGATGGGTAGGTTTAAGGGAAGAAATGGGATCCAGGTGGTGGTGATGGGTAGGTTTAAGGGTTGAAATGGGATCCAGCTGGTGAAAGTGAGTAGGGTGAGGGGTGGAAATGGGATGCAGGGTGTAGAGATGGGTAGATTTATGGGGAAAATGGGATCCAAGTGGTGGAAAATAGTAGGTTTAGGGGCAGATATTGGATACAGGTGGTGGAGATGGGTAGGTTTAAGAGTGGAAATGGGATGCAGGGGGTGGAGATGGGTAGGTATAGTGGTGGAAACGGGATCCAGGTGGTGGGGATGGGTAGGTTTAGGGGTGGAAATGGGATCCAGGTGATGGAGAAGGCTAGGTTTAGGGGTGAAAATGCGATCCAGTTGGTGGAGATGGGTAGGTTTAGGGGTGGAAATGGGATCCCGGTGATGGAGAAGGCTAGGTTTAGGGGTGGAAATGGGATCCAGTTGGTGGAGATGGGTAGGTTTAGGTGTGGAAATGTGATCAAGGTGGTGGAGATGGGTAGGTTTAAGTGTGGAAATGGTATCCAGCTGGTGAAAGTGGGTAGGGTTAGGGGTAGAAATGGGATGCATGGGGTGGAGATGGGTAGATTTAAGGATAAAATTGAATCCAAGTGGTGGAGAATTGTAGGTTTAGGGGCAGATATTCGATCCAGTTGGTGGAGATGGGTAGGTTTAAGGGTGGAAATGGGATGCAAGTGATGGAGATGGGTCGGTTTAAGGTTGGAAATGTGATCCAGGTGGTGGAGATGGGAAGGTGTAAGGTGGGAAAGGGATCCAAGTGGTGGAGAAGGCAAGGTTTAGGGGAGGAAATGGGATCCAGGTGGTGGAGATGGGTAAGTTTAGGATGGAAAAGTGATACATCGGGTGGAGATGGGTAGGTTTAGGGGTTGAAATGGGATCCAGGTGGTGGAGATGGGCATGTTTAGGGGTGGAAATGGGATCCAAGGAATGGAGATGGGTAGGTTTTAGGGGTGGAAATGGGATACAGGGGGTGGAGATGGGTAGGTTTAGGTGTGGAAATGGGATCCAGGGGGTTGAGATGGGTAATTTTTTGGGTTGAAATGGGATCCAGGTGGTGAAAATGGGTAGGGTTAAAGATGGAAATGGGATGCAGGGGGTGGAGATGGGTAGGTTTAAGGGGAAAATGGTATCCAAGTGGTGGAGAATTGTAGGTTTAGCGGCAGATATTGGATCCAGATGGTGGAGATGGGTAATTTTATGAGTTGAAATGGGATCCAGGTGGTGAAAATGGGTAGGGTTAAGGATGGAAATGGGATGCAGGGGGGGGGGGGAGATGGGTAGGTTTAAGGGGAAAATGGGATCCAAGTGGTGGAGAATTGTAGGTTTAGCGGCAGATATTGTATCCAGGTGGTGGAGATGGGTAGGTTTAAGGGTGGAAATGGGATCCAAGTGGTTTAGATGTGTAGGTTTAGGATAGAAATGGGATACAGGGGATAGGAATGGGTAGGTTTAGGGGTGGAAATGGGATCCGGGGGTTGGAGATGCGTAGGATAAGGAGTTTCAATTGGATCCAAGGGGTTGAGATGGGTAGGTATAGGGGTGGAAGTGGGATCCAGGGGGTGGAGATGAGTAGGTATAGGGTTGGAAATGGGATCCAGGTGGTGGAGATGGCTATTTTTTGGGGTGGAAATGGGATCCAGGTGGTGGAGATTGGTAGGTTTAGGGCTGGAAATTGTATCCATGGGGTGGAGCTGGGTAGGTTTATGGAGGTTAAATGGTATCCAGGTGGTGGAGATGGGTAGGTACAGGGGTGGAAATGTCATCCAGGTGGTGGAGATGTGTGGGTTTAGGGGTGGAAATGTGATCAAGGTGGTGGAGATAGGTAGGTTTAAGTTGGGAAAGGGATCCAAGTGGTGGTGAATTGTAGGTTTAGGGGCAGATATTGGATCCAGGTGGTGGAGATGGGTAGGTTTAAGGGTGGAAATGGGATGCAGGGGTGGAGAAGGGTAGGTATAGTGGTGGAAATGGGATCCAGGGAGTGGGGATGGGTAGGTGTAGGGGTGGAAATGGGATCCAGGTGGTGGAGAAGGCTAGGTTTAGGGGTGGAAATGGGATCCAGTTGGTGGAGATGGGTAGGTTTAGGGGTGGAAATGGGATCCAGGTGGTGGATATGGGTAGGCTTAGGATGGAAAAGTGATACATCGGGTTGAGATGGGTAGGTTTAGGTGTGGAAATGTGATCCAGGAGGTGGAGATGGGTAGGTTTAAGGGTGGAAATGGTATCCAGCTGGTGAAAGTGGGTAGGGTTAGGGGTAGAAATGGGATGCATGGGGTGGAGATGGGTAGATTTAAGGGTAAAATGGAATCCAAGTGGTGGGGAATTGTAGGTTTAGGGGCAGATATTGGATACAGTTGGTGGAGATGGGTAGGTTTAAGGGTGGAAATGGGATGCAAGTGGTGGAGATGGGTCGGTTTAGGGTTGGAAATGTGATCCAGGTGGTGGAGATGGGAAGGTGTAAGGTGGGAAAGGGATCCAAGTGGTGGAGAAGGCAAGGTTTAGGGGTGGAAATGGGATCCAGGTGGTGGAGATGGGTAGGTTTAGGATGGAAAAGTGATAAATCGGTGGAGATGTGTAGGTTTAGGGGTTGAAATGGGATCCAGGTGGTGAAAGTGGGTAGGGTTAGGGATGGAAATGGGATGCAGGGGGTGGAGATGGGTAGGTTAAGGGGTTTAAATGGGATCCAGGTGGTGGGAATGGGCATGTTTAGTGGTGGAAATGGGATCCAAGGAATGGAGATGGGTAGGTTTTAGGGGTGGAAATGGAATACAGGGGGTGGAGATGGGTAGGTTTAGGTTAAAATGTGAACCAGGTGGTGGAGATGGGTAGGTTTAAGGGTAGAAATGGGATCCAGGTGGTGGAGATGGGTAGGTTTAAGGGTTGAAATGGGATCCAGCTGGTGAAAGTGGGTAGGGTGAGGGGTGGAAATGGGATGCAGGGTGTAGAGATGGGTAGATTTAAGGGGAAATGGGATCCAAGGGGTGGAAAATAGTAGGTTTAGGGGCAGATATTGGATACAGGTGGTGGAGATGGGTAGGTTTAAGAGTAAAAATGGGATGCAGGGGTGGAGATGGGTAGGTATAGTGGTGGAAATGGGATCCAGGGGGTGGGGTTGGGTAGGTTTATGGGTGGAAATGGGATCCAGGTGATGGAGAAGGCTAGGTTTAGGGGTGGAAATTGGATCCAGTTGGTGGAGATGGGTAGGTTTAGGGGTGGAAATGGGATCCAGGTGGTGGATATGGGTAGGCTTAGGATGGAAAAGTGATACATCGGGTTGAGATGGGTAGGTTTAGGTGTGGAAATGTGATCCAGGTGGTGGAGATGGGTAGGTTTAAGGGTGGAAATGGTATCCAGCTGGTGAAAGTGGGTAGGGTTAGGGGTGGAAATGGGATGCATGTGGTGGAGATGGGTAGATTTAAGGATAAAATGGAATCCAAGTGGTGGAGAATTGTAGGTTTAGGGGCAGATATTCGATCCAGTTGGTGGAGATGGGTAGGTTTAAGGGTGGAAATGGGATGCAAGTGGTGGAGATGGGTCGGTTTAGGGTTGGAAATGTGATCCAGGTGGTGGAGATGGGAAGGTGTAAGGTGGGAAAGGGATCCAAGTGGTGGAGAAGGCAAGGTTTAGGGGAGGAAATGGGATCCAGGTGGTGGAGATGGGTAGGTTTAGGATGGAAAAGTGATACATCGGGTGGAGATGGGTAGGTTTAGGGGTTGAAATGGGATCCAGGTGGTGGAGATGGGCATGTTTAGGGGTGGAAATGGGATCCAAGGAATGGAGATGGGTAGGTTTTAGGGGTGGAAATGGGATACAAGGGGTGGAGATGGGTAGGTTTAGGTGTGGAAATGGGATCCAGGGGGTTGAGATGGGTAATTTTTTGGGTTGAAATGGGATCCAGGTGGTGAAAATGGGTAGGGTTAAAGATGGAAATGGGATGCAGGGGGTGGAGATGGGTAGGTTTAAGGGGAAAATGGTATCCAAGTGATGGAGAATTGTAGATTTAGTGGCAGATATTGGATCCAGGTGGTGGAGATGGGTAATTTTATGAGTTGAAATGGGATCCAGGTGGTGAAAGTGGGTAGGGTTAAAGATGGAAATGGGATGCAGGGTGTGGAGATGGGTAGGTTTAAGGGGAAAATGGGATCCAAGTGGTGGAGAATTGTAGGTTTAGCAGCAGATATTGGATCCAGGTGGTGGAGATGGGTAGGTTTAAGGGTGGAAATGGGATCCAGGTGGTTTAGATGTGTAGGTTTAGGATAGAAATGGGATACAGGGGATAGAAATAGGTAGGTTTAGGGGTGGAAATGGGATCCATGTGGTGGAGATGCGTAGGTTAAGGGGTTTAAATGGGATCCAAGGGGTTGAGATGGGTAGGTATAGGGGTGGAAATGGGATCCAGGGGGTGGAGATGGGTAGGTTCAGGGTTTAAATGGGATCCAAGGGGTTGAGATGGGTAGGTATAGGGGTGGAAATGGGATCCTGGTTGTGGAGATTCGTAGGTTTAGGGGTGGAAATGGTATCCATGGGGTGGAGCTGGGTAGGTTTATGGAGGTTAAATGGTATCCAGGTGGTGGAGATGGGTAGGTACAGGGGTGGAAATGTCATCCAGGTGGTGGAGATGGGTAGGTTTAGGATGGAAATGGTATACAGGGGGTGGAGATGGGTGGGTTTAGGGGTGGAAATGTGATCAAGGTGGTGGAGATAGGTAGGTTTAAGTTGGGAAAGGGATCCAAGTGGTGGTGAATTGTAGGTTTAGGGGGGGAAATTGGATCCAGGTGGTGGAGAAGGGTAGGTTTAAGGGTTGGAAATGGGATCTAGGTGGTGGAAGTGGGTAAGTTTAGGGGTGGAAATGGGATGCAGGGGATGGAGATGCGTAGGTATAGGGGTGGAAATGCGATCCAGGGGTTGGAGATGGGTAGGTTTAGGGGTGGAAATGGGATCCAGGTGGTGGAGATGGGTAGGTTTAGGGGTGGAAATGGGATCCAGGTGGTGGAGATGGGTAGGTTTATGATGGAATGGGATACAGGGGGTGGAGATGGGTAGGTATAGGGGTGGAAATGGTATCCAGGTGGTGGAGATGGGTAGGTTTAAGGGTGGAAATGGGATCCAGCTGGTGAAAGTGGGTAGGGTTAGTGGTGGAAATGGGATGCAGGGGGTGGAGATGGGTAGATTTAAGGGGAAAATTGGATCCAAGTGGTGGAGAATTGTAGGTTTAGGGGCAGATATTGGATCAAGGTGGTGGAGATGGGTAGGTTTAAGGGTGGAAATGGGATGCAGGGGGTGGAGATAGGTAGGTTTAGGGGTTTAAATGGGATCCATGTGGTGGAGACCGGTTTAGGGGGGAAATGGGATCCAGGTGGTGGAGATTGGTAGGTTTAGGGGTGGAAATGGGATCCATGGGGTGGAGATGGGTAGGTTTACGGGTTTAAATGGGATCCAAGGGGTGGAGATGGGTAGGTTTTGGGGTGGAAATGGGATCCAGGTGGTGGAGATTGGTAGGTTTAGGGGTGGAAATGGGATCCATGGGGTGGAGATGGGTAGGTTTACGGGTTTAAATGGGATCCAAGGGGTGGAGATGGGTAGGTATAGGGGTGGAAATGCGATCCAGGGGTTGGAGATGGGTAGGTTTAGGGGTGGAAATGGGATCCAGGTGGTGGAGATGGGTAGGTTTAGGGGTGGAAATGGGATCCAGGTGGTGGAGATGGGTAGGTTTATGATGGAATGGGATACAGGGGGTGGAGATGGGTAGGTATAGGGGTGGAAATGGCATCCAGGTGGTGGAGATGGGTAGGTTTAAGGGTGGAAATGGGATCCAGCTGGTGAAAGTGGGTAGGGTTAGTGGTGGAAATGGGATGCAGGGGGTGGAGATGGGTAGATTTAAGGTGAAAATTGGATCCAAGTGGTGGAGAATTGTAGGTTTAGGGGCAGATATTGGATCAAGGTGGTGGAGATGGGTAGGTTTAAGGGTGGAAATGGGATGCAGGGGGTGGAGATAGGTTGGTTTAGGGGTTTAAATGGGATCCATGTGGTGGAGACCGGTTTAGGGGGGAAATGGGATCCAGGTGGTGGAGATGGGTAGGTTTAAGGGTTGGAAATGGGATCTAGGTGGTGGAAGTGGGTAAGTTTAGGGGTGGAAATGGGATGCAGGGGATGGAGATGCGTAGGTTAAGGGGTTTAAATGGGATCCAATGGGTTGAGATGGGTAGGTATAGGGGTGGAAATGGGATCCAGGGGGTGCAGATGGGTAGGTTTAGGGTTGGAAATGGGATCCAGGTGGTGGAGATGGCTAGGTTTTGGGGTGGAAATGGGATCCAGGTGGTGGAGATTGGTAGGTTTAGGGGTGGAAATGGGATCCATGGGGTGGAGATGGGCAGGTTTACGGGTTTAAATGGGATCCAAGGGGTGGAGATGGGTAGGTATAGGGGTGGAAATGCGATCCAGGGGTTGGAGATGGGTAGGTTTAGGGGTGGAAATGGGATCCAGGTGGTGGAGATGGGTAGGTTTAGGGGTGGAAATGGGATCCAGGTGGTGGAGATGGGTAGGTTTATGATGGAATGGGATACAGGGGGTGGAGATGGGTAGGTATAGGGGTGGAAATGGCATCCAGGTGGTGGAGATGGGTAGGTTTAAGGGTGGAAATGGGATCCAGCTGGTGAAAGTGGGTAGGGTTAGTGGTGGAAATGGGATGCAGGGGGTGGAGATGGGTAGATTTAAGGGGAAAATTGGATCCAAGTGGTGGAGAATTGTAGGTTTAGGGGCAGATATTGGATCAAGGTGGTGGAGATGGGTAGGTTTAGGGGTTTAAATGGGATCCATGTGGTGGAGACCGGTTTAGGGGGGAAATGGGATCCAGGTGGTGGAGATGGGTAGGTTTAGGGAGGGAAATGGGATCCAGGGGGTGGAGATGGGTAGGTTTAGGGGTTTAACCTCTTAGCCCTTCACCCCGATGCCCTCGTCCTGAAAGCCTCTCAACTTGCATGTGTCAGTGTTTATGAATAGATTAAATGAAATGGGACAAATTTAATCTTGACAAAGTATGTTTCCTTATAAAGATCTAAGCCTCAAGCATTGACGACGGATAGCTGTTTTTCAATGGAAAGCTTATAAAGACTGTATTTGCTACATTTGTGTAAGCAGTACACATAAAAAACATGAACATTAGAAATGCTGTACATACCGGATCCGTCGTAATAACTAGTCATTAACACATCCACAGCTGTAAATCATGGTTTAGTTAGAAAGGTAAGGGTCCACTGAATGACATCTCATGAAGCATATTTAGTCCAGCGAAGCAATAACGTTGTAATATGGATCATTATTCCTTTGTTTATGTTTCAGTTCTTCAGTGACAGAACTGTTTGCGTCCGTTATCGAATAACTCACGGTCGGAAACTGCGTCTTGATAGTAAATAAACGGCATGGTTTTGCAGTGTACAGTGTCACAAACAGAATGAGACGATCCACCAGAAAAAATAATGAATGAAAGATAGGCGAAAGATAGTATATTTGAATTTTGGTGCTCGCTCGTGACGCGCTCTGACGCACCTGTCAGCTGATGGAGGCGGAACTTATAGCGATCGCCTTTTTCTTTGTTTCTTTTGTTTTTCAACAGTTTTTATATATGTGAGAATGTGTTTTATGTTGAATGTGAATGTATCTGCATGATTCCCATCTGTTTGAGAGCAAATCAGCCCAAATCAGCTCGCTATTACTGTATGATCATGGCTATCAAAGTGAACGCGTCTATATGAATAGAGAGAATGGATTATTTACTTTGGCGCATTTGTGTTATTACCATATGTATAAGTGGCCATCAGCACATCAGCACTTATTTGCACCGTAATTCATTGTAAATGCTGCATTTCTAGCAATCTCATGATTTTCTGTAATTGGCAAACAAAGTTAAATCTTTTTTAATTGTTCTTATTATTCTTATTTTTCTTACTCAAATTATTCTTATTGTATTTTTCTAGTCCTCAAATAAATCACTTATATGATGTCTAAGTTTCTGTCTAGTGTTTTATAATAGAAAAAAAACTATGCAGTGGTATGTTTACTGACTAAATAGTTTGTAGAAGCCTTCAATACTATTGGGAAATATATTTTCTTATATTTGGGGGGTGGGGGGTCCAGACATAGTCTCTATAGAATATATCTTATTCAGATTCATGAGACATGTGGCTTTCAACCCATTACCTTTCTAGATTGCTCCAGGACTCATTTCATGTATTTTTATATCAAATAAAAAAATATTTAATTGTGGTAAAAAAAAAAAAAAATTCAAGGCACTTCAGTGTCTATAACTTTTAATATTTTTTAGCATTATCAAATCTGGTTGATAAAAAGTAAAGCCCTTTCAGCTGTGAGTCCCATAATGGGGGGTGCTGGCTAACAGGTTAAATGGGATCCAGGTGGTGGAGATGGGTAGGTTTAGGGGTGGAAATGGGATCCAGGGGGTGAAGATGAGTAGTTTTAGGGGTGGAAATGGGATCCAGGAGGTAGAGATAGTTTGGGTTTCGGGATATGTAAAGTGGGAGGAGTTCGATCTCAAGATGGAGTTGGTGCACTACTGTAATACCTTACATGGATACTTACATGGTAACTCCTCAGGAACTGTCAACAATATAAAATGTAACATTATGCAAACTGACCACAATTTATATGTAAAGCCTAACTTACTGGCCACTGCTGTTTAACATCAAAGTAATTATATGATAAATCTAATATAAAGTGTAACACTTTCTTCACCAAAAAGTGCTGTTAGTCATGTTACACATTTGTACTTTCGTTACCAGAAAGTGTTGTTACCAACGTCTTGTTACACATGTGTACTTACACATACCATTCAGTGGCTTGTTACATATGTGTAGTTACACAAACATTACAGCTGTAGATACTATGTACCAATGTGTACTTATACTGTGGTTACATACTACGTACTAGGGGTGTAACGGTACGAAAAAATCACGGTTCGGTAAGTACCTCGGTTTTAAAGTCACGGTTCGGTTCATTTTTGGTACAGTAAGGGAAAGAAATGCAAAAATTTAACTGCAGGTTGTTTATTACTATAAACTTTTTTTAACAATTTGTTTACACTTTTTTAAAATACTTTTTAATAAAATAAATAATAAAATATAATTTATAATAAAATAAAAAAAGAATAAGAAATAAAATACTGCTGCAAAGTTCTCCACTAAATAAAATACTCTCAGTCTCAAACCAATATCATATAATAAAATATAATGAAAAATATTAATAAATAACTATGATTACAGTGCAGCATTACCAATCCCAGCTTGTAGGCCTGCTCATATTTAAAAAATATATATAACTTTTCCAAAGTGTGAAGTGCAGCAACTACAGTTTCAGTTTTTAGACCTGCTCAGATTTCGTTATTGCGTTGGACCGACCGGAATTAAGAGCAAAGGTATGTTTAAATGCCGACGGGAGCTGCGTTTGAATTACAATCGTTTTTTTCCTAGTTTTAGTGATGTTCACACTCGCGTGATGCCTTTTGAAAACATTAGGCCGGTGACACACTGGCATATTGCACCTGTCAAACATAGTTTATTTTGCCGTCAATACTGTTGACGGTGTCCTTTATCAGTAGGCTTTATATTTATGCTCAACATGAAGTATAGATATTGTTGTCGTGAAGACAAGATCCTGGTCTGTCGGCGGCCACCCTCTATGTCACCTACAGCAGCAGCAGCGCACCAGCGCCGCGTCAGGAACGATTCTGGTGTGTAAAGACACAGAAAACGCGAAGCAACTGACACGCAGCAGAAACGCACGCTCACGCCACGCAGCCAGTGTGTCACCAAGCCTTAGAATCAGCTGCAGGGTGGGATTTGTACTGAACACGGAGACGTCCGCCACTGAATATATTCGTTTGGAAACACGAAAATGTGCCTATGTTCCGCAAACAAAATATTGCATTCGGTCACTCTGTACACATGTGCACCAAACTGAAAGCCCTGTACCGAAACGGTCCGGTACGAATACATGTACCGTTACACCCCTACTACGTACACATATAGTTAATATGTAATAGGGCTGGACGATTATGGCCTAAAATCAGAACCTTGTTTAATTGAACATTTTACCTCGATTACGATTAATGAACAATTATTTTGTTTCTGTTTTGTTTTTTTGCCCTCATAGTTCACTAACAAGGTTTGTACTGTAAATATGATTGACTGTTAAAGGTGAGATTTTTTCCTATTGAAAGAGCGATCTGACATCATAGCTCACTATCAGCAGTTATTTGATCTATGTTAGTAACATTTCTTACTAGTGTTGGGTATCGTATGAATTTTATCGATTCCGATTCTGATTCTGCTTATCGATTTCGATTCTAATCGATTCCAATAAGATAAAAAATCCAATATAAAAAAATAAATAAGTCAAACATTTAGATGTCAAACATGTATTCTGTCTTTTTACAAAGCATTCTGTTGCAGCTGAATAACATGAGCAAACATCAGCAGCCTACAAAACACTGCAAGAGGAATTTTGCCTGTGCTTTAAAAAAAAAGAACATAGTAAAAACATCTAGATTTATATAAATTTCAAATATTAAAGTGTTAAAGACAAGTAAACAGTCAGTAATAAGATAGGAACAAACAAATCAATTAGCAATATCATAAATAAATACAACTAAACAAAATTTCAGGTACAGAAACTGTAATTAAAAGTTTAAAACACTGCACAGTTTTCTTTTTATAAATAAAATAAAGATTAATCAATTAAAGTTATTAAATATATTCAGTCAAGATCAGTGAATGCTGCACACAAACAGGGCGCAAATTCTTTCCATTCCTGCACTTAATCGTTTTTATTCAAATTGAAATGCGAACACAGGAATTGTTAAGCAGAATCGAAATGCACGCGTCTTATCGAATACCCGGTTCTTGGAAATGGAAACCAGTTTTTGATTCCCATCCCTATTTCTTACAGATTATTGCTCGGTGTTAGAGATAAATAAAGATCAGATAAAGATAAATTAGCACAGTACCAGTACAAGTGATTGCGTGTGTAAATTAGTCATACCGTCTCTATATTATTGTGAAGCTGAGGGTTGTAAATAGCTTAGTTTCTTCTAAAGTAGAAAGATATGCTATAATAAGTTTTGAGATTCTAAGCTACTTTAAGCTACTAGTGATAAATCACAGGACAGCGCTGACAACTAGTTTCTGCGTTCCTCTGTGCGCGCGATCTTCACAGCTACTGTTTATATGAGTGTTCGTGCCACAATGCAGCTGCGCAAACATGGTAGCTTGATATAATAATACACATCCGAAATCATACTCTAGACTTAATACTGTCACTGATGTTGATAGTGTTGAAATTATGCAGCCAAGTGATGATATCTCAGATCATTATTTAGTTTTGTGTAAACTTCATATAGCCAAAATTGTAAATTCTACTTCTTGTTACAAGTATGGAAGAATCATCACTTCTACCACAAAAGACTGCTTTTTAAGTTATCTTCCTGATGTATCCAAATTCCTTAGCATATCCAAAACTTCAGAACAACTTGATGATGTAACAAAAACTGTGGACTCTCTCTTTTCTAGCACTTTAAATACAGTTGCTCCTTTACGCTTAAGGAAGGTTAAGGAAAACAGTTTGACACCATGGTATAATGAGCATACTCACACCCTAAAGAGAGCAGCCCAAAAAATGGAGCGCAGCTGGAGGAAAACAAAACTAGAGGTATTTCGTATTGCTTGGCGGGAAAGTAACCTATCCTACAGAAAAGCATTAAAAACTGCTAGATCCGATTACTTTTCTTCTCTTTTAGAAGAAAACAAACATAACCCCAGGTATTTATTAAATACAGTGGCTAAATTAACGAAAAATAAAGCCTCAACAAGTGTTGACATTTCCCAACACCACAGCAGTAATGACTTTATGAACTACTTTACTTCTAAAATCGATACTATTAGAGATAAAATTGCAACCATTAAGCCGTCAGCTACAGTATCACATCAGACAGTGCACTATAGACCCCCTGAGGAACAGTTCCACTCATTCTCTACTATAGGAGAGAAAGAATTGTATAAACTTGTTAAATCATCTAAACCAACAACATGTATCTTAGACCCTAAACCATCTAAGCTCCTAAAAGAGGTGCTTCCAGAAGTCATAGATCCTCTTCTGACTATTATAAATTCCTCATTGTCATTAGGATATGTCCCCAAAACCTTCAAACTGGCTGTTATTAAGCCTCACATCAAAAAACCACAACTTGACCCCAAAGAACTAGTTAATTATAGACCAATCTCGAATCTCCCTTTTCTGTCCAAGATACTAGAAAAGGTGGTATCCTCACAATTATATTCCTTCTTAGAGTAAAATGGTATATGTGAGGATTTCCAGTCAGGATTTAGACCGTATCATAGTACTGAGACTGCTCTCCTTAGAGTTACAAATGATCTGCTCTTATCATCTGATCGTGGGTGTATCTCTCTATTAGTTTTATTGGATTTTAGTGCTGCGTTTGACACAATTGACCAAAACATTCTTTTGCATAGACTTGAACACTTTGTTGGCATTAATGGAAGTGCTTTAGAATGGTTTAAATCGTACTTATATGACCGCCATCAGTTCGTAGCAGTGAATGAAGATGTATCATACTGATCACAAGTGCAGTATGGAGTACCTCAAGGCTCAGTACTAGGGCCGCTACTCTTCACGCTTTATATGTTACCCTTGGGAGATCTCATCAGGAAACATGGTGTTAGCTTTCACTGTTATGCTGATGATACTCAGCTCTATATTTCTTTGCGGCCCGGTGAAACACACCAATTTGAAAAACTAATGGAATGCATAGTCGATATAAAAAACTGGATGACGAGTAATTTCTTACTGCAAAATTTTGAAAAAACAGAGGTGCTAATTATATGACCTAAAAACTCTGCTTGTAATAACCTAGAACACTGTCTAAGACTTGATGGTTGCTCTGTCAATTCTTCGTCATCAGTTAGGAACCTAGGTGTGCTATTTGATCGTAATCTTTCCTTAGAAAGCCACGTTTCTAGCATTTGTAAAACTGCATTTTTCCATCTCAAAAATGTATCTAAATTACGGCCTATGCTCTCAATATCAAATGCAGAAATGTTAATCCATGCATTTATGACCTCAAGGTTAGATTATTGTAATGCTTTATTGGGTGGTTGTTCTGCACGCTTAGTAAACAAACTACAGCTAGTCCAAAATGCAGCAGCAAGAGTTCGTACTAGAACCAGGAAGTATGACCATATTAGCCCGGTCCTGTCAACACTGCACGTGCTCCCTATCAAACATCGTATAGATTTTAAAATATTGCTTATTACTTATAAAGCCCTGATTGGTTTAGCATCTCAGTATTTGAATGAGCTCCTTTTACATTATAATCCTCTACGTCCGCTACGTTCGCAAAACTCAGGCAATTCGATAATACCTAGAATATCAAAATCAACTGCGGGCGGCAGATCCTTTTCCTATTTGGTGCCTAAACTCTGGAATAACCTACCTAACATTGTTCGGGAGGCAGACACACTCTTGCAGTTTAAATCTAGATTAAAGACCCATCTCTTTAACCTGGCTTACACATAACATACTAATATGCTTTTAATATCCAAATCCGTTAAAGGATTTTTAGGCTGCATTAATTAGGTAACCGGAACCGGGAATACTTCCCATAACACCCTATGTACTTGCTACATCATTAGAAGAATGGCATCTACGCTAATATTTGTCTGTTTCTCTCTTATTCCGAGGTCACTGTAGCCAACAGATCCAGTCTGTATCCAGATCAGAGCGTCACTGCAGTCACCCGGATCCAGTACGTATCCAGACCAGATGGTGGATAAGCACCTAGAAAGGACCTCTACTGCCCTGAAAGTCAGCGGAGACCAGATACAGATCCCCTGTAAAGACCTTGTCTCAGAAGACCACATGGACAAGACCACAGGAAACAGATGATTCTTCTGCACAATCTGACTTTGCTGCAGCCTGGAATTGAACTACTGGTTTCGTCTGGTCAGAGGAGAACTGCCCCCCCAACTGAGCCTGGTTTCTCCCAAGGTTTTTTTCTCTATTCTGTCACCGATGGAGGTTCGGTTCCTTGCCGCTGTTGCCTCTGGCTTGCTTAGTTGGGGTCATTTCATCTACAGCGATATCGTTGACTTGATTGCAAATAAATGCACAGACACTATTTAACTGAACAGAGATGACATCACTGAATTCAATGATGAACTGCCTTTAACTATCATTTTGCATTATTGACACACTGTTTTCCTAATGAATGTTGTTCAGTTGCTTTGACGCAATGTATTTTGTTTAAAGCGCTATATAAATAAAGGTGACTTGACTTGACTTGACATACGATCATCTAATAGCTTGAATGTCCACACCATAAAACAAATACAACTGACAAAGTTTAGTGAAGACCTCACCGCTCGCGCGCCATCACTATGAGTTGAACGGCCGTTCACCTCCGTGTTTTGCTTTTATGCCACTGACTGGACGGGGTCATGTGGCTACACAGGCGGTAGTATGCTTTTAAGGGGGAAATATTAACAGGATTAAAAAAACGAAATAACCGACATGGGAAAATTACGTCGGTTATAGTTTCTGAATTTCGGTTTCGATTACTTTTCGATTAATCGTCCTGCCCTACTATGTAAGGTATTAGGGACACTTAATATAAAGTGGGACCCAATGGGGTCCTTGTTTTGAGCAGTCATAACTTAGCAGCCAAGTTACAAATAATTTCTACTTCTGTAATATGGCATAATTCTGATTGAAATATGATTTTCAATGAAGAAAAGAAAAAAATGTGGTTCCTGATTTTATACATGGGGAATACATTGAATATTGAAAAATAAGTGGTTGGACCACAAATATTAGTTTTCTCTAAAATAACATGCACTGATGAATTGTTCACAAGACGGCCAGGGTTAACTTTGATTTCATGCTGAATTTATGGTCCGTTCACACTGACAAGACAAAGGAACTGGTTAGAGTTGGCACCAAAATCTGATTCGGACTTTTAATATTCTGCTAATGAGCAGTGATGTGATGCAATGACTATCAATGGAACTGAAGTCAGTGGACTGGCAATCTGCAAACTATGCTTCTTACTGTGTTTCAAATTGTGAATCCCCCCAATAACGTGGGGCAGTATGAACATCCTCTACTAACATAGACAGATTGACTGGTGGCCTTACTGTCAGTATGAAAAATGGTGTAAAAAAGTGTGAGCGACTGACCCTGAGCTGTTTTTGTCTCCTGTTTTCAGCTTCCTGTATCTGTTGTTTGAGATGAAAGACAGTCTGTTCCAAATCTTCAATCACCTCTGATGCCTGACAACAAGACGAACTACATTCATAATATGCTATGAACCCATTCACTTTGAGATTACAGACAATCGTTGACATCAAAAACACGGATCAGCTTAATTCCAAAACCTAGCAGACTACCTTCCAGGACAGCCACCTGATGCAAAGGCCCTTCAGTACATAAAAAAGTAGACAAAGTATACACTTCATATTTTTTATTTAAAAGAACTACACTAATAGCAAAGTCAAATAAACTTTATTTGGCACATCGGTCTCGGAATACATTTTGACAAGGTCAGTGCACTATCCAAGAGTCAATTATAAACAGACTTTTAAGGACAGAAAATCCCCAATATTTCTGCATTTTTGTGGTTGTTAGAATATCTTGGAATCCTAATACAGCCTAATGTTAAATTCATACTCTAGGAATCAACTGTGAGTTTTACTTGACTCTCTTCTGCACTTCATGTGAGTAAAAAACATTTGGGTGGAAATAGCTGATCAATAATTGAGTTTCAGTTCAGTCACTTCATTTGGGTTGCTGCAATCAAAAGTAGCTGTCGATGTAAACAGCAGAAAGAGATGCAGGGTTTGTAACAAAGCTAATATATCAGGAATCGTTCCTAAATTTGCATATCAAGTTAATTCAGTTAAAGCAATGCTCTCAGCTCAAAAACAAAATTAAGCTGTCAATTAGGGAATAAGAGTGAGCAAAGCATTTGTAGTTGTGAGTGGTGAGTGAAGATGCAGAGACTTGACTGCAGAGAGGGCATGCTCCTGCTGGAAGTGGCTCAAGTCAGCGTTATGTCTGGCTGAAGTTTTCCCTCGGCAGGGATATGCTCCTAAATCATACAAACAATATTTTATTAGAGTTATAAAAATCTTGAAACACAGTAGCTCCAATCTCTTCACTCTATTACACTGAATTAATCTCACTTAGCGAATTGCAATGCATTGTATGTGAATGATATATGCAGTCAGGTGTATTTATGATGCAGTACATCTTTTTTGGAGCAGAGCTATGATTTTACATCAAAGCTCTGCAGTTGCCAACAGTCGTATCTGAGCTTTTCGGACAGATCGGGTGGTTTTCCTGTACTTGTGGTTGGCCTCTTGAAGCTCACCACTGATGGAGGCGATATGAATCTCTAACTCTGCTTTCTCCTGAGTGACCTTCTGCTGGAGCAGGTTCCCCTTCTGCACCACCACTGAGAGCAGCTTCACCCGTGTCTCCAGCTCATGCAACACCTGCTCCTAGAGGAACCAAACAGAAAAAGAAAGATAAGAGAAAGGGACTGAGGAAGTATTGTTGAATGGTTTATTCAAATAGTTCACACAGTGCTGCAATCCATGTTTTCACTGTTAAACACACGATTATATATATATTTTCTGAAATAGTAAGGAATCTCTGGATCCAAAAATAGAAGTATTGTTTTTCATGTTAGCTAACTTAGTATATAAGTATAAAAAAACAAAACTACACATGACTGCAAGCCTTAAGTGAGCAGAATAACATAGGTGGACTTTAAATGATTAATTGCTGCTTTGAATTATTACGTAATTGTGGCATCCATAATTGTAAATCATGATTATAAATTTGATTAATTGTGCAGCCCTAATTTCATGTTTTTATTGTATTTTTGATCAAATATATTGCAACCTTGTTGATCATGAGAGACTTTAAAAACATTAAAATATCTTAATTTTTATTATTTTTATTTAACTGGTACAGTAGGTCACAACTTTTTCAAAAGAGTAGCTTTGAGTGTAGATGAACTACTTTAAATTATGTGTAGATTGTATCTCGACAAACTACATCTTCACAGTAGCTTTCCAACACTGATTTACACTACACAGAGACAGCAGAGAAAGGCAGTGAAGATCTCCTGAATGGGGAATTCTTCTGTAGATGTGATAGTTAAAGTTGAATAGTTCAGTTGAATAGTAACAGTGAGCTTAAACAGCTTTCTAACCACATTCATGGCCAACACACCATCCTCATCCACCTTCAAAAGATCACTGGAGATCATCTTTCAAACAGCCTCAGATCTGATGCACCTGTGGGCCTCTGTTTTTTAGCCCAACCCAGAGCATTCTGGGAATGAATATGAAAAAGGCATGTGAAGCAGATCAGCAGCTAAGCATGGCTCAGCCCTCAAAGAACATCTAGCATGGTCTTCTTCATTAGAAAATGAGACAGCTATATCTGACGAAACACAGGATTGAGAAAACTTTCCATGGGACAGCAAGTGCTGTTAAACCAAAACCAGGTAGTCTGCCTGAGCAGAGCTCAAACACACACACACACACACACATGCTTGTGTCTCATTGTTAATGGAGGCCACTGTCCCGTGCATGGGGGATGGAATGCTAGCTGATATAAATGATGACAGATTATTGATTGAACATACACAGCTGAAATAATGAAAATGGACAGTGATGAAAAGTACAGCTTTCTAAAGGCAACATCAGTGTCAAATGCTGGAAAATAGGCTTTTGTTAACGCCCAGTGTGAAATGTAGCATGACCTGAAAAAGTAGGGCTTGTGCTATGATGTAATCTGGTAATTAATACACTGACGCTGATAGCACATGCCAACGGCACATAAGAAACGTCTGGTCACAGACTGAGCCATTCAACATTCCGCATAGTTACCCATACAACTTTAATTATAAATTTAGGTAGAGAGTAATATTAATTATCAACATGAAGACTAGGGGTGGGGTTTAGATAAGGGTTAATACATTTACATTTAGCAGACACTTTTATCCAAAGCGACTTACAGTGCATTCAGGTTATAATTATTTTATATATTTTTTTATCAGTATGTGTGTTCCCTGGGAATTGAACCCATGACATTTTGCGCTCCTAATGCAATGCTCTACCACTGAGCCACAGGAAAACTAGTACAGTAGTATATTAATTATGCGTAATTACTGTTATTACTACAGTAAGTACATGTAACATTTGTAACAAGGACACTCTAAAATAAAGTGTTACCATAATTATAACTCTTAAAGATCTGGATTATTACTTAAGTATTTACTAAAATAGTAGCTGCTGGGTAAAATATGTCATGTTGTGGGGTAAGCTGTTTGTAGTAAATTTGTCACTTCTCTTCTAATTTCATGAGGCTAAGAAAAAAAAAACATTTAAGTTAACATTTTGAACCAATTTAAGTAACCACAATCTCACATCTCTCAACTTTATCTGCCTTAATTAGTGAACTGTTTTTGAGTGTCAGTCAAAAACAGCTGTAGATGTAAATGTGATTGTGATAATACCCTCTTATTGGAAAACCCTCTGCATGAGACGGGACACGTATTTATCCTTTTAATCACACATGCCCTCATCTGTGAGCACATCTCACGGACAGGAGGATGTAACCTTTAAAAGCACTTGCTCCACAAAAGAAATGTGGAGAGGATCTGCTTTCCTACACAAACACACACACATACACACCACCACTCTGAAGACACGAATCAACAATTGTTTGATGAATACTCAATGAAAATAGATGCATACCTCATCAGGCAGAGATATTGTTGGCTCCAACTATGTTTATCTTCTAGATTTATTAGGGGTATAAGCTACACTTCAATAGTTTTTTAATTTTTTCAGAAGTCTAATAATCTAGGTTACTTTCACTAGAATTGCTGTAAAAATTTAATTTGTATATAACCAATTTCACCTGCTGATATTGTACGCAAAATGAAACAATGACCCAACAAGTTGCTGAATACTGAATAGAATAATCAAATTTTCCATGATAAGACTCCTTTAAGCGATCGCAAACCGAAAATGTCATCATATTTGCTTTGTGTTATATCAAGAGGCACATGAATATTGCTTGTGCTTTACTTTGGGAGTCAAATACGCAAATAAAGGATCATTCAAATGATCTTCCCCATGAGTACTGAGATTTGATATCACAATGGAAACGCTAGATCACATGTTAAACATGTACGACAGGGGCTACATATATTTGTTATACATGTTTTGCATCTCTAGGTCTAACGCTGTCTACACTGGGCATGACTGAGTGGATGTTCAAAATCCAGGTGTCTTCATGTCAGAAGTATGTTGGAAATAGAACTTGGCATTTGTTTACTGGTGACCCATTGTGACATGCCCCTTGCATCCATTGTAGACAAGGTCAAGTCAAATCACATTTATTTATATAGTGATTTAAACAATACAAAGCAGCTTTTCAGTAATAAACAGGAAAATAACATTGAAAATAAAGTTTATAAATCATGAAACAAATTTGATTCAGCTACCACTCTACAGAAGACAAAATTGTCATTATTCAGCATAAATTGTTGATTAAATTCAGGGTGTAAGTGTCTGAAGACATAATGTTGAGACTTGGTTCATTCCATCAATGTATCCGTCCAGCAAACAGCCTTTTTTTCTTATACCAATGTTATAAATGCTTAAATTTTTGTATATCAAGTGATAATGATCATAGTGCATACGTTCCAAAAAATATAAGTTCCAAAAGGTTTTTTTTGGTTCCCTAAAGAACCTTTCAAGTAACAATAACAACAATGACAATATGTAAGGCTGTTCACATTTCGCGTCTTTAGTTTGCTCAAGTGCTTTATTTCAAATAAAGACACATGCTTATTTTTTCAGGCATGTCTGCGCTGCAGCGAAATAAAACATCTCCAGTTTTCAGAAAGTGCACTACAGGTCATGTATCAAGAACCAACCAATCACCTTCACCCTTTCTGAAAGAACACTGAAAGCTCAGCAAAGATGGAGGAACAACTGATCATAGCTGTATAGGGATGACCATTTTTAAAATAAATTTACTATAAATTTAGTAGCAGAGCTACTGCAAGTGACTTTCAGTGCCGGAAATCCATTAATCCTTTGCTGAAACTTCCGCATCATCATTCAGAGTGCAGGTCATGGTCAAGCTCCTAAGTGCTTTGGAAAGGAGGAGAAAGCGGCACGGCTAGTGTTTTCAACACATTTTGAGGCGCAAAATGTGAACGACTCCTAAAGCACCTTTTGTGCAATGGAATGTTTTCTTGGTCGTTAAAGGTTCTTTATGGAACCTTTATTTTTAAGAGTGTAGTTTGATTGTTTTGGACAAATGAATGCACTCAGAATCACTTAGACTGGCTGGTCTTCACGTGCTGTGTCATCAATGCATTTGAAGACATTAATCTCCATTGTGCCCTGACTGTGATGAATATGTATCTTGTCATCAATATTCAATGTGCTGCTTTCTCTTTTGAGGATTGACATTTGCACCACTGTTGTGCACTTCAAAACTTGCCAATCAAGCCACCAATGAATGTTAGGAATAATAAGCAGAAGAATGGCTGTGCCAGCTTTTGACACAGTCCCATGCAAGAAGCCACAAGTAAACTTACAAGCACCCGTTGGTGCTCCAGTCTCTCCCCTCCAGAAGATATGAAACATGGACGATGTGACTCCGCGTAGCTTTGAAGAGCTTTTTTGAGAAATCAGGATAGCACCAGACTGTGCTGCACAAAAGAATGATGAAAGAACGAAAGATAAACAAAGGCTTTTAAAGGGTGGATATTGTGACATCAAACGCAAAGTAGAAACAACACACAGCATCTCACCTCAGCTGACAACAGCAGCCTATGAGGAGAAAAGAGGTAAGACAAAAGTTGTATAAAATTGTATAAACTTGTTAAATCATCTAAACCAACAACATGTATGTTAGACCCTATACCATCTAAGCTCCTGAAAGAGGTGCTTCCAGAAGTCATAGATCCTCTTCTGACTATTATTAATTCCTCATTGTCATTAGGACATGTCCCCAAAACCTTCAAACTGGCTGTTATTAAGCCTCTCATCAAAAAACCACAACTTGACCCCAAAGAACTAGTTAATTATAGACCAATCTCAAATCTCCCTTTTCTGTCCAAGATACTAGAAAAGGTGGTATCCACACAATTATATTCCTTCTTAGAGAAAAATGGTATATGTGAGGATTTCCAGTCAGGATTTAGACCGTATCATAGTACTGAGACTGCTCTTCTTAGAGTTACAAATGATCTGCTCTTATCATCTGATCGTGGGTGTATCTCTCTATTAGTTTTATTGGATCTTAGTGCTGCGTTTGACACAATTGACCACAACATTCTTTTGCATAGACTTGAATACTTTGTTGGCATCAGTGGAAGTGCATTAGCATGGTTTAAATCGTACTTATATGACCGCCATCAGTTCGTAGCAGTGAATGAAGATGTATTCTATCGATCACAAGTGCAGTATGGAGTACCTCAAGGCTCAGTACTAGGGCCGCTACTCTTCACGCTTTATATGTTACCCTTGGGAGATATCATCAGGAAACATGGTGTTAGCTTTCACTGTTATGCTGATGATACTCAGCTCTATATTTCTTCGCAGCCCGGTGAAACACACCAATTTGAAAAACTAATGGATTGCATAGTCGATATAAAAAACTGGATGACGAGTAATTTCTTACTGCTAAATTCTGAAAAAACAGAGGTGTTAATTATAGGACCTAAAAACTCTGCTTGTAATAACCTAGAACACTGTCTAAGACTTGATGGTTGCTCTGTCAATTCTTCGTCATCAGTTAGGAACCTAGGTGTGCTACTTGATCGCAATCTTTCCTTAGAAAGCCACATTTCTAGCATTTGTAAAACTGCATTTTTCCATCTCAAAAATATATCTAAATTACGGCCTATGCTCTCAATGTCAAATGCAGAAATGTTAATCCATGCATTTATGACCTCAAGATTAGATTATTGTAATGCTTTATTGGGTGGTTGTTCTGCACGCTTAGTAAACAAACTACAGCTAGTCCAAAATGCAGCAGCAAGAGTTCTTACTAGAACCAGGAAGTATGACCATATTAGCCCGGTCCTGTCAACACTGCACTGGCTCCCTATCAAGCATCGCATAGATTTTAAAATATTGCTTATTACTTATAAAGCCCTGAATGGTTTAGCACCTCAGTATTTGAATGAGCTCCTTTTACATTATAATCCTCTACGTCCGCTACGTTCTCAAAACTCAGGCAATTTGATAATACCTAGAATATCAAAATCAACTGCAGGCGGCAGATCCTTTTCCTATTTGGCGCCCAAACTCTGGAATAACCTACCTAACATTGTTCGGGAGGCAGACACACTCTTGCAGTTTAAATCTAGATTAAAGACCCATCTCTTTAACCTGGCATACACATAACATACTAATATGCTTTTATTATCCAAATCCGTTAAAGGATTTTTAGGCTGCATTAATTAGGTAAACCGGAACCGGAAACACTTCCCATAACAACCTATGTACTTGCTACATCATTAGAAGAATGGCATCTACGCTAATATTTGTCTGTTTCTCTCTTGTTCCGAGGTCACCATAGCCACCAGATCCAGTTTGTGTCCAGATCAGAGGGTCACTGCAGTCACCCGGATCCAGTACGTATCCAGACCAGATGGTGGATCAGCACCTAGAAAGGACCTCTACATCCCTGAAAGACAGCGGAGACCAGGACAACTAGAGCCCCAGATACAGATCCCCTGTAAAGACCTTGTCTCAGAGGAGCACCAGGACAAGACCACAGGAAACAGATGATTCTTCTGCACAATCTGACTTTGCTGCAGCCTGGAATTGAACTACTGGTTTCGTCTGGTCAGAGGAGAACTGGCCCCCCAACTGAGCCTGGTTTCTCCCAAGGTTTTTTTCTCCATTCTGTCACCGATGGAGTTTCGGTTCCTTGCCGCTGTCGCCTCTGGCTTGCTTAGTTGGGGACACTTCATCTACAGCGATATCGTTGACTTGATTGCAAATAAATGCACAGACACTATTTAACTGAACAGAGATGTCATAACTGAATCCAATGATGAACTGCCTTTAACTATCATTTTTGCATTATTGACACTGTTTTCCTAATGAATGTTGTTCAGTTGCTTTGATGCAATGTATTTTGTTTAAAGCGCTATATAAATAAAGGTGACATTGACATTGACATTGACAAAAGGAGGAGGGGTGGGGGTTATGGGTGGAGAGGTTGGCGAGGTCAGCCTAAACCAACAGAATGGTAGAACCTAATTTCCAATGACAGAAGGGCCTTTCATCTGGGGCCCTGCCTGAAAATGTGCTGTGTTTAATTATTAAAGAAGGGTCTTACTCTGTGGGGTCGGCACACATTTGAAGTCTCTTAAATTCAGCCCTGCTGACAGAACGCTGCCAGCCGTCTCAGTGTGTGCCCTTACCTGTAAGACAGCCACTAAATGCTAATTTGTAACAAGCAAAAAACTTT
The DNA here is from genome assembly GCF_963082965.1 of Carassius carassius. Classification (NCBI taxonomy): domain Eukaryota; kingdom Metazoa; phylum Chordata; class Actinopteri; order Cypriniformes; family Cyprinidae; genus Carassius; species Carassius carassius. Next base: position 5,129,736 of record NC_081763.1, read on the forward strand.
TTAGACCTGTTCCATGGACGGACGCGTGTCCCATCTCATCTTAGAGCACCACAGTGCTTGGTCCCTCTAGTGGGGTGGCTTCAATCAAAGGCATGCTTTGTTTCAGGCAAAACCCTGAATGTACACACAAGACTAAGTTTACTAGGTGAGAGGAGAGGAGAAAATACAAAAACAAAGAAACGTACTCTACAAAATAGACACAAATGATTGTCCAATGTTTTACGAAGGTCTCTTCCTATGGTCCTGTGGCAGTAACAAACGTCAGTATTCAAGGAGGCGATAGAGTTTTCTTTAAATGTATAAGCCATTAAACCAGATGGGTTGCTGTCCAGGTCGGCAGCTGTAAGCATGTCAAAATGTTTGAACTGTTGCTTCGTAGGCTTGGTTATACAGAGATGTTATAACACCATCAAACAAAAGTGTTGATAACTGAAGACAATTAAACAGTTCTGGTGATCTCTTGAATACAATATTGAATTGAATACAATAACCAATCAGATGTGTTTAAGTTCCACTTACTGCTCAAAATGTTTGAGTTTTCGTTTAGTGCTTTGTGCTACTCGCTTGTAAACCATCTCATTATAACAAGAAAAAGTGTAGATGCAATGTAAATAAGACTTTCATTGTGCAGTGTAGTCAGCTTCAGCGATTATAACGTACGTTTTCTCAAGAGTACGGCAGAACTCTGCAAGATTGCGATGAACTGAAGTGAGTGACATTTTATTTTTTTGTGATTATGAGTGATTTGATTCTGGACATAGGCCAAAGTCATTGAAGAAAGACTATGCTGATGCCCTTTTGCTTCATCACTGAGAATGGCACTAGTATTTGCAAAACATCTCGACTTCCATTCTGACATAAGAGTGTGAGGCATGGCACATTTCCATTGAACATTGTTGAAGGGATGCCACAAGTTTCAATATAATACTGAACAGTACGATATGACATGCATGGTTAAATATGGGCTTGTGAATTGCATTTTTTTTTCTCCTTCGGCTTTGCATTTAAATTATTTCTGTGCATTTTATTTCTCTCCGAATTGGATCTGCTTGTATGTGCCCATGCGTCTACGTACTGAGATGAGGAAACGCCTCCCCACTTCACTTATAACATACATTTGAAAAAGCATTTTTCCAGTGTTATTTTTTTTTTCAAAACACTCTGATGTGCCAAGCAATCAGAACTGAACCAATTCGAAATGCTTGGTTAAAAAAACACAATAAGGGGGGTGTTTTTTTTTTTTCAGTAGTTCAGTTTTACGTAATATTAAAGGATAGAACAAACACACATAAACTACAAGATGGATCAGACTGCTTCACTACTTTACAGTTTTTTATTTTTTTCTCCCCCTTTACAATCCTTTCCACTTTTTGGAATATATAAAAAAAAAAAAAAGTTTGTACGACATAAAAACAGATGATCACACTGCCATCTGCCCATCCTTGATGTTGAGCCCTGAACATGAATCCTACAGAATATTATGTTTAGAACCAGAGAACAAAGAGAATGTTTTATAACGCCTGAACCAAGATGCCCTTCAACCAAAAGTCTGTAGATAGGCTGAGCCGGATTTTCTGGGAGTTTTTCTATCTCTGCAATAAACACACACATCTACTGAGCACTCAAAGAAGATGGATTTTTGGGATTCTTTCTCATACTCAAACGGGATTGGCCGAGCTCTAAACTTGAAATGTTCAGCATTTAAAGCTCTGGCTGCTGGAAGGATGGGCCCGTGGAAACCTGAGCCTTTTCAACCCTTCCTTACCTTCTTCTCCCATTCGTTTTTCAGAGATTCAGTACTTTGATCAGACATTTTCTTCAGCTCGCTGATCTGTTTCTCTTTGGTCTGTCGGATGACCTGGGACTCTCGCAGCAGACTTTGAACTACAGGGGAGAAAGGGAGACATATACAAACATTCAGGCCTGGCCACAGGGCATCACTCTGTCTGCTTGCACCCCAGGCTGCCCCGAACGGCACCACTCTTCTTGACTCAATAAATAAATAAATAAAAACAATAATACACAACATGTATGAAAACAAGAAATGATACAATATCTTTGTGTTGCATAAGTTAAGGTGAAATATATTACAGCAGAAAGCCAGTAAAGATTGTGTTTTGAGTGCTTTTACCAGTTAGGGAGTCTAGACAAAAAATAAATAAAATAAAAACTGGAAGATGTGCGAAACTTTGCCTGACACATTCCACATCCACATTAATGTCATCATTAATAAATATTAAATTGACTGAAGAGTTCTCTCAATAAATGATTAGCATTTTTTAAGTTAGAACTATTTTACATGAATATGAAAAGTGTATTTTGTGACATCGGGGGCTCATAACTACATCAAAGGCAAAAAAAAAAAAAAGACCAACAGCTGTTTGAGTAATTTGGCTCTAACAAATACCTGTCATTGACTTGAGAAATATGTGGAAAGGCCAAAAATAAGACATCAAATCACAGACGCCGCTTTTCCTGAGTCGTAAGAAAAAGCCTCTTTGTTTGTGAGTGGGGTCCATGCTTTATTACACGTCTGTTTACAAAGTGCAGCTTTCATTGGTTCCTTGAAGCCAAGACTAAAGAGTCGTTTTGGGGCTGCAGAAGTGGTTTACAGCTGGGGTGCACTGGGGAACACCTTACCAGTGTATAAACACTACCTCTCTTCTCCAGATTCCGAATCGTCTCATCCGCCTCCTTCTGCTTCCCACGACACATGCTCTTCAGCTCATCAATTTCGTAATTTTTGGGGTCCAAAATCTGAGAAAACAAAAACAAACCAGGTTTTATATGTTCAAAAACACTTAGTAGATGAACAAGTACAACATTTACAATTACATTTCCATTTTTCGTGGAAAGTTATTTTTTTCATGCAGGCTCAAAACTTCATCGTTAGTTCTTTGATGTTGATGTGCTGTGTCACAGCATTTAGAGGTTTGTTCAGATCACTAACCCTAAGCATGAGCAATAGTAATAGTGATGCCTGCATTAGCAAACAACTCTATAAACAAGAAGCCACTAAGACACTAAGAGGACGGATGACAGAACATTTACGTTCCAGACTTTCCAGCTAATCTAAAGCCATAAATACATTTCAGTGGGAACAGAGTTTAAATAGAGGTTTGTGGTGCTTCCATATGACAAGCTAATGATGGCTGCAGATTACAGAGGATAATGTTCTTATTCACAAGCATGACCATGGAGGAACTCGCCCTCTCCTGCGTCACTGAATGCAGGAATTTGCTGCTTTGAAGACGATGTTTAGCGGATGGGGGTTTGGGGGTGGTGGGCAAGATCCCCATTTTTGCCCCCTTCTTCGTTGAAGGCTTTTTGCTTAAGTATATTATCTGTAACAGAAGTGTAAGCCTAAAGCAGAGGATGACAAACCCGTATGAATCTCATATTACGCTCTGGAAAGGAAGAACACTCCAGGAGACATACCCATGATCCCACTGACAAGTAATAGTGTTTTGGTCGTGAACAAACCAAATCATTAAATTCTGTCCACTGACATTTTTTCACACACTGAAGTGCTTCACTGCTTTTCCCTGCTTTATAGGACTTACTATAGCATGAGCAAACAGCATATCATTAGCATATCACTATATTTTATTTGTGAAGAGAGATCTGGTGACTGACAATAACTGAATGATAAAGGGGCACTGATACGTTCAGAAGAAATGCACATTTATGAATGTGTAAAAATTACTTATAACTATATGCAATTAAATAAGGATGTTATTAGAAGTAATAATACATTTAATTAGGCATTTTGGTCCCTAGAATACCACAAACAGTGCTCACCATGTGTACACCACTGCTCTTGTATTTCGAATTAGAACCAGAGTGAATGATTCAATGGCTCACTCTTAATACACAAAAACAAACACATTTGTCACCATCTATTGGTTTAATAATGTAAATGTACAGAATGTAGGGCTGTGTGATATGGGGAAGATATCTAAAAGCAATTTTTTTTGTACAGATACTGCAATTTGCAAGCTTTAGATCAATATTGTCAATAATGTGCAGCACAGTATGAGTATCATTACCCTGCTGAAAAAAAGCAGAAATTCTTAGAGTTTCCATTAAACCATTTCAAAAAAAAAAAAAAGATTATGGATAAAAGGAAATGGAGTGATCTCTTCACCGAAAACAGTGTTACATATTCGTTACATATGCGTCTCAGGAGCATGTTGAGTGTTAACATTCCAGACTCTCTGAAGCTTGAATGAGGGTTGCCGGTATCTGAGAGGACTTGAGCCACAGCTCTGAGAAACTCACTCATGACCTTGTTCCTCATATCCTAAAGACCTCTGCAGTGGGCTCCCAGACTCCAATGGACCGGTTCTGCGAGTCCTAAAACAATCTGCCCATTGTGCAACACAGCACAGTCTTCGGATGAACCCAAGGAATTTCAAAATCTTTTGTGGTTTTTGCGGAAGTGAGTCAAGTGCAACCTGTATTTAGCAAGCTCCAAATAAACAGCAGATCTGCTGGGCTTGTTCCTAAGTGGCGGTCCAGTCTTGTGCCTTGAGCTGTGGGCGATAAGATGCCTGGGCTCAAGGTAGGGCGGAAGAAGGGCGGGCAGTTCAGAATTGTGTTTTATCTGATGCTGCACAGCAGAGAGCCGTTTGTTCAGACCGCTCTAACTCCTTTGATGGCCTGACCTTCTACATGCCGTCTGTGTCCAAGTGGGAGTTCAAAGGATGTTGGCCATTGTTTCAGTGAGGGTGGACAGTGGCGTTGCGACCAGGGGTCTGTAAATCTCAAAGGATCCTACAGAGATCAACAGCTTAGAGGACATGACAGGGCACATGCACCGGCCCGGTCGCCCCTGGACACCAATGGACAGCACTGCACGGCATGTGTGTGGTGTTTATAGGGCCTTCAAAGAAAGATGCACCTGAGCAAATATTGACATTCTCTGAACAAGTACATCTGAGTCTTTAAGAACTAAACAACTGCGCTCATTAAGAGGAAAGCAGACACAATCACAAAAAAAAAAAAAAAAAAAAAAAAACATGGACCAATTAAGATTTCATGCAAGGGTGATTGCACAGAACAGTGACTTAATGAAAGACCCACAGGAAGCTATTGAGGTTCAAAACACACTGGAGAAACTAAGCAAGAATAGTCTTCAAAGGGCTTCGGCAGCAGTAAGAGCTCCTATTTACAGATATACTCTCTGAGGTTGGGGGTGATGGTCTCTCATGAGGCCTAATTCAATAGTGTTTAGTGAAGAGAGGTTGGACATCACTGTCGAGAGGACCATTTCAGCTCTGGTCTTTCAAACACAGATGCAACTTCATTCAAACCAAAAAAAACCTAACAAAAGTTATTATTTATTCCTTCTGAAAAATCAGCAAGCCCATCAGTGGATTATTTATCATTGCTTTTTGTCCATCAGAAGTGCACTCTGTTGCTAAGCTCATCATCCTGCATGCCGGTTGCCTGTGAAAGATGAAAGCTTGCAGCTGAGAGTGAGGGAAAGAGAGAACGTTAGGAAGGTGAAAGGGAAGTTCATGGAACATTTAGGGACACACACAATTTTCCCATCGGCTCCTTAAAGAGCTCTTTTCAGACACACAGCAGAGTCATAACAGAGTGTCGAGGACAAGGTCCAGAGGACGTTGGACTTTTAAGGATGCCATGAAAGACAACAGTCTGCCAAGAATCATGTTCCTGCTTATAAAGGGGTGGGGATCCATAAACATCTGTAGACCTCGGTCATTTAACAGATTTTATTAAAGCAGAATTTAAGGTGTGATGTCACTGGGACTGAATGAAACAGACAATAAATGTGAAAGTCACAGAGGAGACACTGACACAGCACATGCTGACTGTTATGTTTCTGGAGGAATATATTACCTGTTTGTTCGTTAGTCCTGCTCTGGCCTGAATGTTAATAAATCCAGTATCACTAAAACAATATAATTTTAATGAGAGAGACTTGTCATCATAAACTTTTAAACATTATTCTCCTCTATCAACAGCTCATGTATCTATTGTTTATGAAGAAACATTATGCATTAAGAAAAACTTGGAATTATGAATTTGTTTATGGGTCAAATTCTCTTGTGTTTAATATTTAATAATTTTGTTATTTAAAATGTCTTGCTTTTTGCACATATTACATAAAGTTTAGTTTGTACATAGTTTTAAACTTTGGACAAACTGTCAAACGCAGGAACATGAGTTCACACTTGATGTAAACATCAGCCTGATGTAAATGCATTGTGAAACAATGATAATGATAACAAATCCACCGTGCTTCTCATACGAGTTTACATTTGTATTACATGGACATGGATTATTTTTCTAAAACCCTTTTTTTATGTTCATCTGAAGATAGCTAGTCATATACAACTGGGATTGCATAAGGAAGAGTAAATGATGTGAGAATTTTCATTTTTGGTTGAAGTATCCCTTAAACTTCAGAATTATTTTACAGGTTAATCGATTAAAAAAACGTTTGTTAATTGCAGCCCAAGATTTGTCGCAAACTGTCATTCACCATCTGAATCTCAGCATCATGCTTCTGCTGCCTCCTCAGTGTATCCTCTTCAGAGCCGGCCCTAGACCTTTGGGGGCCCTAAGCAAAATTCGGTTGGAGGCCCCTTTGACCGTTTTAAGTAAGGCCTAAAGAAAAGCAATGACTATCTTATAACTATACTGTACATATCATATCTACTATGTTATTTTTAAATTTTTTAGTCTATTAAATTATGTTTAAATTATTCTATGTATATGCTGTATGTTAATTATCTTTTTTACGCTGCTGGTCCTGAGTAAGTATTTTGTTCTTATGTGGCAACATGTACAGAATGACAATAAAAGACCTTGAGTTCTTGAGTTGAGTTCCATGTTTGATGCCTAAAAGGAAAATTATGATACCACTGAGCTGAATGGCAGTGCAGTTCAACGAACACACACTGATGAACTTGCTGAATAAGAAGACTGATAAAGTGATTTTCACTGACCTTCAAAGAAACATTTTTAATTGACACCAGAGTTTAAGAGGCACAAACAACAGCCTATATATAATTTAAATGAAATCGAGCAAATAGAATAACATTTAAATAAAATATTATTCAATTCAATTCAAGTTTTCAAGTTTATTTGTATAGCGCTTTTTACAATACAAATCGTTACAAAGCAACTTTACAGAAAATTATGTTTCTACAATATTTAGTAGTAGCTAGTAGTTTGTGCACGTTTGACAGGATTTTAGAAAAATAAAAATAATAATAATAATAATACAAGACGTAGTCAGCTAGATGATGAACTATCAATATTATTAATTAATAGTAATTATAGGATGCAGTCACACATGTAGCAATAATTGTTAGTTCTGTTTGTTGATTCAAGGTTAGCATCATCTGGGGTCCTCTGAGGGTCAGCATCATCTCTTCTCAGGTGTTCTGGATCCAGACTGGAGCTTGTGTAAATCCTAGTTACCACGGGATGTAAATCCCGTGGCAAAACATAGAAACAAAATAGAGACATCATTAGCATAGCTGCTGATCCAACAAAGTAAAATTAGTTTAACCCAAGCTAAAGAATAAAAATGCAGATGCAACTACACTCACAATTTAAGAGATACATTATTCGAATGCTTGGCGAAAGAGATGCGTTTTTAATCTAGATTTAAACAGAGAGAGTGTGTCTGAACCCCGAACATTATCAGGAAGGCTATTCCAGAGTTTGGGAGCCAAATGTGAAAAAGCTCTACCTCCTTTAGTGGACTTTGCTATCCTAGGAACTACCAAAAGTCCAGCGTTTTGTGACCTTAGGGTGCGTGATGGGTTGTAGCGTGGTAGAAGGCTAGTTAGGTACGCAGGAGCTAAACCATTTAGGGCCTTATAGGTAAGTAATGATAATTTGTAACTGATACGGAACTTAATAGGTAGCCAGTGCAGAGACTGTAAAATTGGGGTAATATGATCATATTTTCTTGACCTGGTAAGGCTCTAGCTGCTGCATTTTGGACTACCTGTAGCTTGTTTATTGACGAAGCAGGACAACCACCTAGAAGTCCATTACAATAGTCCAGTCTAGAGGTCATGAAAGCATGAACTAGCTTTTCTGCATCAGAAACAGATAACATGTTTCGTAGCTTGGCAATGTTTCTAAGATGGAAGAATGCGGTTTTTGTAACATTGGAAATATGATTTTCAAAAGACAAATTGCTGTCCAATATAACACCCAGATTTCTGACTGTAGAGGAAGTAACAGTACATCCGTCTAGTTGCAGATTGTAATCTACAAGATTCTGTGTGGTGTTTTTTGGTCCAATAATTAATATCTCTGTCTTATCCGAATTTAATTGGAGAAAATTATTTGTCATCCAATCTTTTACATTTTTAACACACTCTGTTAGCTTAGATAATTGGGAAGTTTCATCTGGTCTCGTTGAAATATATAGCTGAGTATCATCAGCATAACAGTGGAAGCTAATTCCGTATTTTCTAATAATATTACCAAGGGGCAACACGTATATTGAAAATAGAAGGGGACCTAGGACGGATCCTTGTGGCACTCCATATTTTACTGATGATAAATGAGATGACACCCCATTTAAGTAAACAAAATGGTAGCGATCGGACAGGTAGGATCTAAACCATCTTAGAGCCTGCCCTTGAATACCTGTATAGTTTTGTAATCGATCTATGAGTATGTCATGATCTATGGTGTCGAACGCAGCACTAAGATCAAGTAAGACTAGAAATGAGATGCAGCCTTGATCTGACGCAAGAAGCAGGTCATTTGTAATTTTAACAAGTGCAGTTTCTGTGCTATGGTGGGGCCTAAAACCTGACTGAAATTCTTCATACAGATCATTTTTATGCAGGAAGGTGCTCAATTGAGCAGACACAACTTTTTCTAAAATTTTAGACATAAATGGAAGATTTGAAATAGGCCTATAATTTGCCAGTACACTAGGATCTAGTTTTGGTTTCTTAATAAGAGGCTTGATAACCGCCAGCTTGAATGGTTTTGGGACGTGACCTAAAGATAACGACGAGTTAATGATATTGAGAAGCGGTTCTTCGGCTACAGGTAACAGCTCTTTTAGTAATTTAGTGGGTACAGGATCTAATAAACATGTTGTTGGTTTAGATACAGTGATAAGTTTATTTAGCTCTTCCTGTCCTATATTTGTAAAGCACTGCAGTTTATCTTTGGGTGCGATGGATGAAACTGAAGTGTTAGACGCTGTAGAATCTACATTCGCTATTGTATTTCTAATGTTATCTATTTTATCAGTGAAGAAATTCATAAAGTCATTACTATTTAACGTTGGTGGAATATTTGAATCAGGTGGCGTCTGGTAATTTGTTAATTTAGCCACTGTGCTAAATAAAAACCTTGGATTGTTTTGGTTATTTTCAATGAGTCTGTGGATATGCTCTGCCCTAGCAGTTTTTAGAGCCTGTCTATACCTGGACATACTGTTTTTCCATGCAATTTTAAAAACTTCCAAGTTAGTTTTTCTCCATTTGCGTTCAAGACTACGAGTTACTTTCTTGAGAGAGTGAGTATTACTGTTATACCATGGCACAGTACGTTTTTCTCTAACCTTTTTCAATTTGATGGGGGCAACAGCTTCTAATGTATTAGAGAAAATAGTGCCCATGTTGTCAGTAATTTCGTCTAATTCATGTGTATTTTTGGGTACAAATAGCAGTTGAAATAGATCAGGCAGGTTATTTGCGAATCTGTCTTTGGTGGCTGGAACAATAGTTCTGCCCAGACGGTAACGCTGAGACATATAGTTAATATCAGTTATACTCAGCATGCACGATACAAGGAAATGGTCTGTAATATCATCACATTGGGGTACAATATCTATAGCAGTAAGATCGATTCCATGCGATATAATTAGATCTAGTGTACGATGAGTGGGCCCGGTGACATTTTGCTTGACTCCAAAGGAGTTTATTAGGTCAGTAAACGCAAGTCCCAATGTATCATTTGCATTATCAACGTGAATATTAAAATCTCCCATGATTAGCGCCTTATCAACTGTAACTAGAAGGTCTGAGAGGAAATCTGCGAATTCTTTTAGGAATTCTGTATACGGCCCTGGTGGTCTATACACAGTAGCCAGAGCAAGAGATACATTAGATTTCTTTTGCATGTCTGACAGTGTAACATTTAGCAGAAGTATTTCAAAAGAGTTAAACCTGTATCCTGTTTTCTGGGTAACATTGAGAATATCACTATATATTGTTGCAACACCTCCTCCACGACCAGTCTGACGGGGCTCATGCTTATAACAGTAGTTTGGTGGAGTAGACTCATTTAGACCAAAATAATCATTTGGTTTTAGCCAGGTTTCAGTCAAGCAGAGTACATCAAAACTATTTTTTTGTGATCATTTCATTTACAATAACTGCTTTGGGTGTGAGTGATCTAATATTTATGAGCCCAAACTTTAAAAATTGTTTTTGTTCATTTACTTTACATTTTTCTGGTTTAATTACGATAAGATTTTTTCTAGATCCTACATTATATTTTGACCTCACTATTCGGGGAACAGACACAGTCTTAATAGTTTTTACAGCACAAGTACTTTTATCATTTAAGCGGGTGGAACAAAACTCATCATAATAGTTATTAGAGAATTGTCTTACTAGTCACATGGAGCGAAGTGTCCTGGAGATGTTGTCAGAGAGCAGCTCCGCTCCGATTCTGCTGGGGTGTAATCCATCAGCGCGAAACAGCCTAGGACGCTCCCAGAAAAGATTCCAGTTATTAACAAATAGCAGTTTCTGTTCTTTACACCATGACAACAACCATTCATTTAAAGCAAAAAGTCTACTGAACCTTTCGTGTCCTCGTCGTTACGTGGGCAGTGGTCCTGACACGACGATCGTCGCCGCGGGCGTCGTGCTGCGAACCGTCTCGATCAGGCTGCTGAAGTCCCTCTTCAGCGTCTCCGTCTGCCGCAGCGTGGTGTCGTTAACCCCGGCGTGAAGCACGACCGCTCTGGGGCTCTCGTCGACCTTCAGGATCGCGGGTATCTGCGCAGAAACATCGAGAACATGAGCACCAGGCAAACAATGAGTGTGCACTTTACCTTCGGCTAACGTAGCACTTACGTGTCGGACGATGGAGTAAGTGCTACGTGTTACGTGTGGTTCCGGATGGAGATGTCGAAGGCAGGAGGGGGAGAAGTCGTCGCCCGGGGCCCGGGACCCGGCTCGCGTCCTCCGCTGCGGATGCACCCAGGGTCCGTGGTGTCCCGGCGTCGCAGTGAAGGACATCTGGGAAGATCGCGTCCTGGGTGCACCGGGCCTGTGCAGAGAAACACACGGAGTAGACGTGGTGGGACTGTTAGCAGATCGCTGTATACTTACCCCGGACTTGTGAGCGTCAGCCCGGGATGATTCCAGCGCGGTTCTCCGCTCTCTCAGCTGGGCCTGCCTCACCTCCAGGTCGCGAATCTGCTTTCCCACGGCCTCGAGCTCGAGCTGCACAGAGTGGAGACATTCATCCGCCATTAAAGCAAGTAACAGTGAGTACAGCAGTGGTAATGTGTGTGAATAGAGTATTAGCAATGTTAGCGCAGTTAGCTGCAACCACGCCGCTGATGCTAACGGGCTAAAAGCTAATAGCGGACCCGGGAGATCAAAATAAAACTAGTGATAGCGAGGCGCTCTGATTGTTTTTGTTGTAGAATACAATAGAGGATATATTCACACGTTATATAAACGGAAACGATGATGTATAAAATTGATTTTTGAGTTAAAAATAGTCAATGAAAAGAATATAGTGACGGAGCTCAAACGCAGTACAGCCGCCAACAACAAACAAAAATATTATACAAGTATATAATAATAAATAGAACATTTAAATGTTGGAATTTTTCAAATAAACAAAATTAACAATAACATCTAAAACACCACAAACAAGATTAATAGTAACAATAATAAGAATTAGGTAATATTTCAATAGAACTATTAAAATCCATATTTGTGCAGAATGATGTGCTCAAAGCAACATATGGAGTCACAGTGTGCAGCGCTGCGCTGCTCAAGTGAGCATTTAAAAGTTCATGGCACAAAGCGAAGAAATGTCGAGCGCACAAATCCTAATGTATATCTGTCCAACAGTTTATTGATCATTTGTTTCTTCACAGTTTTAAATTCCAGTTATTGTGCGTTTGATGCCGATTCGTACTCCTTGTGATGTGTGTGATCTAACAGGCAGACGGTAGCGAGTCGTTTAAAAACAGCAACAAACATAAAATACAAATACACAAAATAAAGTCATTTTATGCAAATCCACAGCCTTTTATCTAGAGATCAAGCATTATAATGTAAATATATCATATGATATATTGGAGAGAGTTTTAACGTGCACGAGACGCGCCCTTTTTGAATAATGTTTATGAATGGAGAATGATTGACGAGGAAAAACGAGTTTCCGTGAACTTTAATTTAATGATGTAAATAGTAGGCCTGTCGTGATATTCGAATTAATCGCACTATAAAAAAATTGAGCTCGATAATTTTTTCGGCCGCGATAATTTCTTTTTTCAATTTTTATTTAAGAAATGTAACATGTCACGATGTGTGGTCAGTCTGGAGCGCAGCCTGTGGACAGCCCGTGGCAGACACACCCTTTCCGATGGCAAAGTTGTCCCGGGAATAAAGAGATAACGACTTTACTTGTCTCCATTGAATCCAATGGGGTCGCTGTGTCCATTTCTTTTACTGTCTATGGTGTCAACGCGCCCAGTGAGTTCACACACACACACACACACACATACACACACTTTCTTTCCAAAGCGCTCGGGCAGTTCAGGGGCGGACTGGCCATCCGGATGAGTGAGTCGATCGCGCGGCCGTGGCCGATATGTTTTGTTTACATGAGTGTTTTGCCCTCCCTCCCTGTTTAGTTTGGTCTACTCCATTGCGTATCTTGAAACACACCCCCTTTAACGTCGTCTATTTTACAGAGAGAGAGAGAGACAGATTTATCCGGTACAGCGAATTTCTCTGAGCAGCAGGCCACTGTAAACGTTCACTTAAAACATAACCGACTGTGTTTACGAGAATACTTGCAGAAACAATTCTTTTTAGAGTGACTCTAGGGGGCCCTCTGCTGGCTACGGGGCCCTTTGCAATTGCAAGGGTCGCTTAGTGGCTTGGCCGGCTCTGATCCTCTTGATGTTTGGCCTCCAAGACTTTAGTTCTCAACTCAATCTACAAATGAAGAACAGATGGAAGACAGTAATGTTATTTTGTTCTCTTAATTCTATGTATAATGCTACTGAAGGTTTCTTGCACCAAATACTTAATTTAATGCAATTAATTAACTTTGGATTTCTCTCGGACCAAACAGAACAGACTGACTTTGCTACTGCACACACTATGGTATCTATATGTATATGATTAACTAGCCTCTGCAATAATGTAAGTTCACAATGACATTCATCAGGACCAGTCAAGCTCAATACCAAAAAGATCTTGATATGTAAATGTGGGTGGCTGTATGTTAACGACCTCAATGCAGTGATATCATACTATAATGATTTCTAAACGAGCCCTTTTGGTGGTTTAGTCTCAGTCTGGGTCTGGGTTGACTAGAGAGCAAGTTTGTCTACACAGCACATCAATATCATATCAAAAATGTCCAACTTATTTTAAAAGGAATGTTTTTCATGACATGACCCATTTATAAAAAGGTAAAGCATAGAAATATCTGAACTACAGTGTTTAGTTTCCTTTACACCTACAGAAAAACAACACCCACCAGAGTCTTTTTGTTTTTGAGATCAGTCATTGAAAGAGGCAGTTAAGAATCTGCCGACATGTATTGTGCTGTTCAAACTGATCAAAGAGCCTATCTGTTCAGTAGGACACAGATGACTAATACTGGACAGGAAATGGCAGATAGAGGAAGATAGAAATGTAACCACACAAATAATGACAGTTGAACTGTACTCATTAGCATTGCAACACTGACACAGTTTACTGTATGGTTTCAAATCTGATTCTACTTAATCAATTCATTATTACATACATTAGCCTTTCTTTCAGTACCTTGAAGACCGATATAAAACAATTACTCATGAGTTTAAGAGTGATTTTAAGCCAGTAGCAAGCACTGCTATTTAACTTCCCTCAAGTAAAGCAACCTCAGGCTTTTAATATGCCTCAATATTTCTGGGATCAAAAGTTTTTCTTTAGTGGCCTGTTAAAACATGTGTCCCGAGCTCTTCAGGTTGTCAAACCCGCACACAAAAGAGAGGAGTAAATAAGCACACACTTTCGCTTACACAAAGTACAGCTGAAACTTTCGTCACGATGGCCACTGGTCATTCCTGAAGCGGTGTCTTTCTTATGTATTTTGGGAAACATATTTTGATGTGGCATGAGCAGGATTTGTGTGTAAGCCTCCCAGCCCTCTGGCTGAGTGTGGATCAGGGCTTTCAAGTGCTGCCACCAGCGTGGGACACGATCTATTGGTTCATCAGATCCTCTGCAGGGCACTATATGGCCAGAGTACAAGAGTGCAAGAGAGAGATCCAGACGTCTCTAGGCCACAAGAACATTCACAGTGCCACAGGCCATTTCTGCTGCCTGTTAGAACAGACTCTTAGAACTGACAGGGAATAAGCAACTCAGCTGGAGTGGTCACTGATGGGAGGAATGCTTGATCAACCAGCTAATTACAGTTTAATGGAAACATTTCTTCAGTCTTTAGTGTGAGCATTTATGTTTAAAAGAAAGAATAGTCCTGCTGCTATGCATTAAATCACACATGCTGTACTGCACTAATCTTTATTTAAAACACGTTGCTTAATAACATCGACCTGTTTTCATCAGATGTTTCAACAGAATTAGTATATTGTAGTTTGGTTGAATAGAGAGACAGCAGTTTTACATAATGTAATTTAATAAAATATTAACTGAATTGTAAAACTATTTATAACATATCACTCAGCCCTAGTATATACCTCAGTGTCATTTCATATTCAAGCCCAATCCATGAAGACATCTCATGTGTTTTACATAAACAATGTATTTATTTACACATCAAAAACATGAATGCAGCCCAGGAGGCCTTTGACAATTCCAGGGAGAGATAGAGAAATCATTGGTTTCTTTCCCTTCTGTGATTCTCAAGAGCTACTATTTCTGTGAATTAAGTAGGACTGAAACTGATGAAATCCAGTCAGATCATAAAAAAAAGAAAAAAAGGAAAAAAAACCTTTATCAATAAAAACTAAAATCAATGTCCAGACACATTTTTTAGAAACCAACCACAGAAGTTTGTCTCATGGCAGCATTTTCTGGAGGCTAGAACAGATCTCATAAGAACAAAACACACCGTTTGCTACCGTCACCTGCCCTACTTCCACACAACCCTGAGAAACAAGACCCGCCTCACGTTTTGCGAATGATTCTTCTTGTGCAATCTCAGCGACCACAGGAGACCTGTCAGAGGAGAAGATTGCACTGATTGAAGCCATGCAGTCAAACAAATCCCGGCAGCACAGATGCAAACGTGGGCGGCACTTTTTTTTCTTTTCTTGTATTTTTTTTTAAGCTTCAATTGGTGCTTTTAGAAAAGTTTGTCAAACTACATCAGTGGCGTTCTGAAACTCTTGTCTGAAAAGGTGCAGCGGGCGGCGCACACCTCCGGGTTTTTAGATTCCCTGGAATCAGTGAAGTGAATGACATTGGTGCTTTTACTCGCGTTAAACTCACAGAGACGCGGTGCTTTTTGAAGAGCAGAAGGAGAGATGGAAGGGTGGAAGGAGGAGAGATGAAGACAGTGCGAATGCGACGAGAGCAGCTGTTCTGTCTTTTCTTTGCCCAGTGTTGGTTTCACACAGTTCCTCAGGGAAAATCTTCACAAAACGTCCGCTACGTTTTAGCGCCACACTGCGGGTTGAACCTGTGATTCCAGCTTTTTTGAGAGTCAAAATCTGTGTGACTGTTCAGTGTTTGGATAAACACCAGAAAGCTTCCTCAGTCATACTGATGACATCTCAATCAAATCAATGCCTTTGCTCTACAAAGGAAAAATAACAAAACTGAAATGTGTCAAAATCTGTGACAGTCAACTAAATAAAATAGACCACATAACCTCATAAGGACATATTTTATCTCCATCTAAAGCTGCTGTGTTCTTTCTTATAGAGTCCATGCATCAGTGGGTTGATGCTGTTTTGGCAGCCTATTAGGCAGGTGGTCATAATCTAACCTAAACCTATAAGCTAAACCTGCTCAGTACCTGGGACACTATACTGTAAAAAGCACCATCCTTCAGAAGAGATGTTAAACCGATGTCCTGACACTCTGTTGTCAAGGCCCCCTAATAATCCCACTAAATTGGCTCTATCTCTCTCTCCTCTCCACCTTTAGTTGGTGTGTGGTGAGCGCACTGGCGCATTGTACAGTGGATACCGTCGTATCATCCAGGTGGATGCTGCACACTGGCGGTGCTCGAGGAGAGACCCCTCACATGATTGTAAAGTACTTTGGGTGTACAGCAATACACAATAAAGCACTATATTAATGCCTAATTTATTCACACAAATGTATATGTGATGCGATCTGGGAAAACCCGTCGGATGTCGCACTGGGATGTTTTCAGGAAATTCTAAAAATAATTGTATGTAAATCTTTTGTTAAAATTAGGGTTTCGTTCAATTATTATTCTATAACATCTTGTCTATCATCTCTGAAAATATCTTGGCAAAATGCACTTGTTTATTGCAGAAAAATAACGATTTATTACAGCAAGCTGAAAATGCTTTGTCTTTCTCTCACGTTAAGAACACGCTGAGGTGCTTTCTTATAACAAAAACTAAATTAACACAAAAACAGCTAACCTATCAACAAAAATAAAAACACGTGACATGTATAATAATGGTGTATCAATGCACATTTCACGCCAGTCCTATTTAAACTATGGCACGCAAAGTTTTATTTATTTTTATTTTTTTATTTTTATAGCGTGAGATGGCGGTGCATAAGAAAATAACGTAGGCTGAAGCTGCTCACTCAGACGATCTTGCTCATCTGTCTACTCAATCGTGGTGATGTCAGTGCCCTAAAAGATGTTATAATGTTATTTCACTATGACTATTTCACATTCAGATATGAAGTCAAGTCAAGTCACCTTAATTTATATAGCGCTTTAAACAAAATAAATTGCGTCAAAGCAACTGAACAACATTCATTAGGAAAACAGTGTGTCAATAATGCAAAATGATAGTTAAAGGCAGTTCATCATTGAATTCAGTGATGTCATCTCTGTTCAGTTAAATAGTGTCTGTGCATTTATTTGCAATCAAGTCGATATCGATATCGATCAAACGATATCGCTGTAGATGAAGTGACCCCAACTAAGCAAGCCAGAGGCGACAGCGGCAAGGAACCAAAACTCCATCGGTGACAGAATGGAGAAAAAAACCTTGGGAGAAACCAGGCTCAGTTGGGGGGCCAGTTCTCCTCTGACCAGACGAAACCAGTAGTTCAATTCCAGGCTGCAGCAAAGTCAGATTGTGCAGAAGAATCATCTGTTTCCTGTGGTCTTGTCCTGGTGCTCCTCTGAAACAAGGTCTTTACAGGGGATCTGTATCTGGGGCTCTAGTTGTCCTGGTCTCCACTGTCTTTCAGGGCAGTAGAGGTCCTTTCTAGGTGCTGATCCACCATCTGGTCTGGATACGTACTGGATCCGGGTGACTGCAGTGACCCTCTGATCTGGATACAGACTGGATCTGGTGGCTACGGTGACCTCGGAATAAGAGAGAAACAGACAAATATTAGCGTAGATGCCATTCTTCGAATGATGTAGCAAGTACATAGGGTGTTATGGGAAGTGTTCCCGGTTCCGGTTTACCTAATTAATGCAGCCTAAAAATCCTTTATTTGGATATTAAAAGCATATTAGTATGTTATGTGTAAGCCAGGTTAAAGAGATGGGTCTTTAATCTACATTTAAACTGCAAGAGTGTGTCTGCCTCCCGAACAATATTAGGTAGGTTATTCCAGAGTTTAGGCACCGAATAGGAAAATGATCTGCCGCCCGCAGTTGATTTTGATATTCTAGGTATTATCAAATTGCCTGAGTTTTGAGAATGTTGCGGACATAGAGGATTACAAATGTAAAAGGGGCTCATTCAAATACTGAGGTGCTAAACCATTCAGGGCTTTATAAGTAATAAGCAATATTTTAAAATCTATACAATGTTTGATAGGGAGCCAGTGCAGTGTTGACAGGACCGGGCTAATATGGTCATACTTCCTGGTTCTAGTAAGAACTCTTGCTGCTGAATTTTGGACTAGCTGTAGTTTGTTTACTAAGCGTGCAGAACAACCACCCAATAAAGCATTACAATAATCTAAGCTTAAGGTCGTAAATGCATGGATTAACATTTCTGCATTTGACATTGAGAGCATAGGCCGTAATTTAGATATATTTTTTAGATGGAAAAATGCAGTTTTACAAGTGCTAGAAAAGTAGCTTTCTAAGGAAAGATTGCGATCAAATAGCACACCTAGGTTCCTAACTGATGACGAAGAATTGACAGAGCAACCATCAAGTCTTAGACAGTGTTCTAGGTTATTACAAGCTTTTAGGTTTTTAGTTTTTAGGTCCTATAATTAACACCTCTGTTTTGTCAGAATTTAGCAGTAAGAAATTTATAACATACATGTTGTTGGTTTAGATGATTTAACAAGCTTTTTACAATTCTTCCTCTCCTATAGTAGAGAATGAGTGAAACTGTTCCTCAGGGGGTCTATAGTGCACTGTCTGGTGCAATACTGTAGCTGACGGCTGAATGGTTGCAATTTTGTCTCTAATAGTATCGATTTTAGAAGTAAAGTAGTTCATAAAGTCATTACTGCTGTGGTGTTGGGAAATGTCAACACTTGTTGAGGCTATATTTTTCGTTAATTTAGCCACTGTATTGAATAAATACCTGGGGTTATGTTTGTTTTCTTCTAAAAGAGATGAAAAGTAATCGGATCTAGCAGTTAATTAATGCTTTTCTGTAGGATAGGTTACTTTCCCGCCAAGCATTACGAAATACCTCTAGTTTTGTTTTTCTCCAGCTGCGCTCCATTTTTCGGGCTGCTTTCTTTAGGGTGCGAGTATGCTCATTATACCATGGTGTCAAACTGTTTTCCTTAACCTTCCTTAAGCGTAAAGGAGCAACTGTATTTAAAGTGCTAGAAAAGAGAGAGTCCATAGTTTCTGTTACATCATCAAGTTGTTCTGAGGTTTTGGATATGCAAAGGAATTTGAATACATCAGGAAGATAACTTTAAAAGCAGTCTTTTGTGGTAGAAGTGATAATTCTTCCATACTTGTAACAAGAAGTAGAATTACAATTTTGGCTATATGAAGTTTGTACAAAACTAAATAATGATCTGAGATATCATCACTTGGCTGCATAATTTCAACACTATCAACATCAATTCCATGTGAATCTAGAGTGTAAATCTAATTCCATATAAATCTAGAGTATGATTTCGACAATGAGTAGGTCCTGAAACGTGTTGTCTAACCCCAATAGAGTTCAGAATGTCTATAAATGCTGATCCCAATGCATCTTTTTCATTTTCAACATGGATATTAAAATCACCAACTATTAAAACTTTATCTGCAGCCAGAACTAACTCAGGTGTAGAATCACCAAACTCTTTAATAAAGTCTGTATAGTGCCCTGGTTGCCTGTACACAGTAGCCAGTACAAACATAACAGGGGATTTATCATTAACATTTGTTTCTCTGGATAATGTTATATGAAGCACCATTACTTCAAACGAGTTATACTTGAAGCCTGCCCTCTGAGAAATCCTGAAACGTTGTTATAAATTGAAGCAACACCTCCCCCTTTGCCTTTTAGACGCTGCTCATGTTTATAACAGTAATCTTGGGGGGTGGACTCATTTAAAATAATGTAATCATCAGGTTTAAGTCAGGTTTCTGTCAAACAGAGCACATCTATATTATGATCAGTGATTATATTATTTACAAAAAGTGTTTTCGTAGAAAGGGATATGATATTCATTTAGCCAAGCTTTATCATTTGTTTATACATATTGCATCTGTTTTTTATTTGTTGAACCTCAATTAAATTGTTAATTTTAACTTGGTTTGGACGTTTTTTGTATTTTCTAGTTCGGGTAACAGACACAGTCTCTATAGTGTGATATCTAGGTGAAAGAGTCTCTATGTGCTGAGAATTAACTGACCTCTGTGACGGGAGGCAGCTAGCAGACGGTCGGTTTAGCCAGTCTGTCTGCTTCCTGACCTGGGCCCCAGTTAGTCAAGTATAAACACTAAGACTATTTGCCATATTTCTAGAGAGAAGAGTGGCGCCACCCCAGGAGGGATGAAGACCATCTCTTTTCAACAGGTCAGATCTGCCCCAAAAGCTCGTCCAATTGTCTATGAAACCTATGTTATTCTGTGGGCACCACTTAGACATCCAGCCATTGAGTGATGACAATCTGCTATGCATCTCGTCACCACGGTAAGCAGGGAGGGGACCAGAGCATATTACAGTGTCTGACATCGTGCTTGCAAGTTCACACACCTCTTTAATGTTATTTTTAGTGATCTCCGACTGGCGAAGTGGAACATCATTAGCGCTGGCATGAATAACAATCTTACTGTATTTACGTTTAGCATTAGCCAGCACTTTTAAATTTGCAAAGATGTCAGGCGCTCTGGCTCCCGGTAAATATTTGACTATGGTGGCTGGTGTCTCTATATTCACGTTCCGTACAATAGAATCACCAATAACTAGAGCACTTTCATCAGGTTTCTCAGTGGGTGCATCACTGAGTGGGGAGAACCTGTTTAATGTTTTGATCGGAACAGAAGAGCGGTGTTTTGACCATCATCTGAAAGGTCAGATGATGTAGTTACTAAAGAGGAGGAGACCGAAGACAGTCGTAGTGCTCAGCACTAGCTCTGCACTAGCTTTTCTAACTACAAGGTACACTATTCGTGCTATCCAAATATACAGGGGGTGATCAGAAGTTCAGAGACTATGCCCATCATGATAAACAATGGCAAACTGTCCTCTTCAGGGTAACGTTAGATTGTTTGTGTAATGATGCAGTATAGCGCTCCTGACAGACAGCGATCGATAAGTAGAAGAGAAAGTGAAACCTGTCCGACTTTAAACCCGTTTTTCTCAAAATTCAATTCCAGAAAATCATAACAATCAGCCAACTTCAGATTCAACTTTTGTTACATTCAAGCTATGGACAGAATACAGTTTTGGAAAGGCCTTGAACACAGCATTCATATGGTCTCAAAACAAACCTAAAAATGGTCAAATTTCATTGGGTTTTCCTAGATCGCATCACATATATATTCACTGCATTATAACTTTTTTTTAAATATATTAGCTTTGATACTGAATCACTACATTATATTTATCAGCAACGAGGAAGTAAAATTACTATTTTAAATAACTAAACTAACAGCTCTATTGTTTGTAGAAAGAGCAGGTAATTCATAAGCACAACTTTCACCCCCCCCCCCCCACCTCAATAACTAATTCAAATAAATGCTATAATTAATTTATTCAAATAAATGTGATCCTACCGCCCTACTTCATCTCTCTATCTGATTGAAAGTGGACAGAAATGTTATCGCAAATGAGCCGTAAATGATGAAAATAAACCTTTTTGAATTTATATACACCAACATACCATTATACCATTCAGTTGTAATAAACACTGATATGCAGATACATCCGGTATATTTCTACAAAAATACCACAGAGACTTTTGTGTGACGCTGCAAACAAATCACTGAATCGATTATGACTCAACTAACTGACATATATTCATCAAATGATACATCTACAGCTCTACATGCTAACTTTAATTGTGTTTAGATGCTTTTGCTATATGTCCTACCAAACAAAGAAAAAGTAGTAAAACTTGACAAAGTTTTTAGGACAAAAAATTTATGAAATAAAGACAGAACCCATGATTTCAGGTTACAAAGAAAGAGTAAACACTGATAGCAAGGCACAGTGCCAAGAACACACAGCAAGAGAAGTGCTGGTGATGAATAATAGAACCTGTACAAGCTTTGTTTTTCTCTACCCGCAGCGCCACAGTCATTTCAATCAGAGGCAATGAAGGGCAACACATGCACCATTTCCCTTCATCAAAGCCTAGCAGCTCCTGAGGAACGTTTGACTCACCCTTCACCCCATTACCTGGGAACGTTTCTTCAGCCTTGATGTTCACTCAAGCAAACTTCTTGGCCTGCCATTGCTGCCACCTGTTATTAATTACCAAGCTCCACAGCCCAGCGCAGATGCTATTTACCCTGCTTACAGTAAAACAATGTTGCTGCTAATCTCTGAATCTCTTCGCTTTAAAGTATGAAGAGTTAATTTGGCGGCTTTATCTTTCAAACGGCAGCCCTGGACACTCAAGGACTGTTTCAAAGACTATTCAGCTGTTTGCGAAATGGCTGTATTCTAGTGAAGACGAGGGCTGATGATGATGTGTGACTGACGTTGACCTAATTGAGATCTGCTGCTCTTCCCAGAGAAAGTGTGATTACAGCAGTTCACGCTCAGTATATTCAACAATACCAGTCAAATGACATCAAAGAGAAGCTTGTTCTATGGGATTTTCAGCTTAAACCCACATACAGGGGGAAACTGTCATCACAAACAGAGTTTGTACAGCTCTTAGGAGAAGTCAGCATTTCCAAACAAGCAAAACTCAGAGGCTGGCTTTGGTTAGGTGTGTGAAGCTGTCATCCAGCATTGCTTTCTGGAGTTTATTAAAAGCAACCAGCCATCATAGTGCATTTATGTAAGAAGTGGAAAAGCGTGTTGGATGACAAATCTCAACAATTACAGCAGCACTGATGAAAACCATCACTGGTTAAACGCTCAAAGTGAAACTTTTGTTTTCATTTAATCGTGTCATTTCAAACCCTTAGGGATGTCTTTCTTTTGTGAAGAAATGAAGATGTTTAGCAGAATCTTTGTTCTGTTCTTTTGCATGTGAAGAGTCTAAGTCATTGTTCACTGCAAATTTCAAATTCAAGGGGTCTGCGCCCTTTTGAAAGCAATTACAGCACATTTCAAGCACTTTGGGAGAACATCATATTCCTACCTCCTTATCAGCTTTCACTGGGGTGGTCTCATCACAAAGGGTGCTGTTTTTTCCAAGCCTTGATTTGTTGTAAATCTATTGATACAAAGAAACAGAGAGAGAGAGAGAGAGTGAAGTGCATGCTGCTGATGGTATACTAACAAAAACATGTTATAAGAACAGTTGTTCCACAGAATTGGTAGCACCAAATATCTGAGTAATGTCATTGTTCTGCTTTTTAATGGCCAGAACTGAAATGCCAAGTTGGCCATTGTATTTGCAGTTTTTTTTTCACCACACAATAATTAAGTCATGTTATTATATATTTTACCACTTTAGATTTTTTATTTTTTTTTTAATCATAATTTTTTCTGAATCTGAACTACTGTCTTGTGTATTTTGTTCCATTTCTCATAATTTGTTTCTTTGTTATTTATTTTATATTATGTTTTTACTGGAATTCACACTTTAGTTTGGGGACCACTTCTCACTATTAACTAACCATTAACTACAACTTTTGGCTCAATAAACTGCTAATTTGCTGCTTATTAATAGTTTGTAAGGTCATTGTTAAGTTTAAGTATGCGCGAGGATTAAGGGATCTAAAATATGGTCATGCAGAATAAGACATTAATATGTGCTTTATAAGAAGTAATAAACAGCCAATATTCATACTCATAAACCACTAGTAATAGTGAGAACTGGTCCACTTGGAATTGTTATTTAACTGTAAATGCAATTATGATCAGTGATGCTAGGAGCCATCAGCACTTACAGGGGACAGATGGATAGAGTTCTCACGAAGATATCTGGGGTTTTCTATCTTTAAAAAATAAGACAATACAACAAATCCTTACTCTCCTCCTCTTCTGGTAAGTCCCCAACACCTCCTGTACACCTCTGACCTTCTTTTATTTGTCATAAACAATGTGGAATGACTTCAAAGAGTGCCACTTAAATACAGTTTCTTCCCTACACTGGTTGTGTTTACAGAGATCAGGCCTCAGCCCACTGAGGCATTGTGTGCAGCAAGGCCATTTCCGTTGCTTTTTAAAATCAATTTTTCCCCTCCAGTGAGTTTGTCTTTTATCAACATAACTCATAACTATAAGCAATGGGAATTTGTCCAGGACACACTCTCTGTCACAAGACTCGTCACATGATGAGACCGACCAAGACATATTACTCTTATAATATATATAACTGTTTTATTTCACATTTAAAAATCTACACATGGTGTGAAAAAGCCAACTGTTTTGAAATATTTTTAAGCAGGCTTTATTTTTGCAATTTCATTTTGGTGGCATTAGCAGAACTGGGCAGAATTTATAAATGTACAAGTCACAGTGACCCAGTCAAAATTTTCCAATGGACAAGGGCCCACTCATCAAAAATCATCGACTGTGATGTGGCTCTGAACTCTATGAATTATCAGGCCACAGCGCTGGACGGCAGCAGCGTTATCGCGGCGGTTTCCAGGCAGAACGAAGCAGTGCTGCGCTTCACGTCCACACATGATGCAGCTGTTGATTAGTCCAGCATCAGTGCCCACAGAACCGGAGCCCGGAGCCACTGAAAACCCGCCCGCAAGGGCACGTCCTTATCTCAACAATCCACTCTCAGATAAGAGCAAAGTTCAGACTCTTGTTTTTCTGCATAAACTTTGTGATGAAACAAAGCAGCGGGATGGTTTTGAAATCTGTGGGGAAGTCATATGTGGCTATTGAGAAATTCTGGAGCCCAACACAGTCCTATAAAGCTTCATATGCTTTGATCCCAAGGACTCTGCATGCCAGCGTGTTGAGAAATCATCGCAGCACATGTTTCCTCCCACATGGTATTGTCATCCACAGCAAACAATGCAATACTTTTTTTTAATGTTTAGCCAAGAACTCAAACCGAGGATACCGAGGGGTACAATTGCTAAGAATGAACGATGGCCACTGATAAGTTTTTTTTTTTTTATAAATGTTTTCCATAAATATATATATATTTTTTTCATAATCTGAAACAAGCTAGAACTTATGACAATATGGCATATGAATATATATATATATATATATATATATATATATATATATATATATATATATATATATATATATATATACAGGTGCATCTCAATAAATTAGAATGTCATGGAAAATATAATTTATTTCAGTAATTCAACTCAAATTGTGAAACTTGTGTATTAAAAAATTAAATGTACACAGACTGAAGTAGTTTAAGTCTTTGATTCTTTTAATTTTGATGATTTTGGCTCACATTTAACAAAAACCCACCAATTCACAACAAATTAGAATACTTCATAAGACCAAAAAAACATTTTTAGTGAATTTTTGGCCTTCTGGAAAGTATGTTCTTTTACTGTACATGTACTCAATACATGGTAGGGTCTCATTTTGCTTTAATTATTGCCTTCATTCGGTGTGGCATGGAGGTGATCAGTTTGTGGCACTGCTGAGGTGGAACAGAAGCCCAGGTTTCTGTGACAGTGGCCTTCAGCTCATCTGCATTGTTTGGTCTCTTGTTTCTCATTTTCCACTTGACAATAGCCCATATATTCTCTCTGTGGTTCAGGTCTGGTGAGTTTGCTTGCCAGTCAAGCACACCAACACCATGGCCATTTAACCAACTTTTGGTGCCTTTGGCAGTGTGGGCAGGTGCCAAATCCTGCTGGAAAATGAAATCACCATCTTCAATAAGCTGTTCAGCAGAAGGAAGCATGAAGTGCTCCAAAATTTCTTGGTAAACGGGTGCAGTGACTTTGGTTTTCAAAAATCACAATGGACCAACACCAGCAGAAGACATTGCACCCCAAATCATCACAGACTGTGGAAACTTAACACTAGACTTCAAGCAACTTGGGCTATGAGCTTCTCCACCTTTCCTCCAGACTCTAGGACCTTGGTTTCCAAATGAAATACAAAACTTGCTCACATCTGAAAAGAAACTTCGAACCACTGGGCAACAGTCCAGTTCATCTTCTCTTTAGCCCAGGTAAGATGCCTCTGATGTTGTCTGTGGTTCAGGAGTGGTTTAACAAGAGGAATATGACAACAGTAGCCAAATTACTTGAAACGTCTGTATGCCTTGACCACAGCCTCAGTCCATTCCTTCTGAAGTTCACTTTAAATTCTTGAATCGATTTTGCGTGACAATCCTCATAAGGCTGCGTTTCTCTCGGTTGGTTGTGCATCTTTTTTTTTCACACCTTTTCCTTCCACTCAGCTTTCTGTTAACATGCTTGGATACAGCACTCTGTGAACAGCCAGCTTCTTTGACAATGAATGTTCATAGCTTACTCTCCTTGTGAAGCGTGTCAATGATTGTCTTCTGGACAACTGTCAGATCAGCAGTCTTCCCCATGATCGTGTAGCCTAGTGAACCAAACTGAGAGACCATTTTGAAGGCTCAGGAAACCTTTGGATGTGTTTTGAGTTGATTAGCTGATTGGCATGTCACCATTTTCTAATTTGTTGAAATTGGTGAGTTTTTGTTAAATGTGAGCCAAAATCATCACAATTAAAAGAACCAAAGACTTAAACTACTTCAGTCTGTGTGCACAAGTTTCACAATTTAAGTTGAATTACTGAAATAAAATAATTTTTCCACAAAATTCTAATTTATTGAGATGCACCTGTACACTGACCTAAATGTCAAACACCGGGGATATTGAAGCCAGTGGAAATATGGTGACATTGCTGTGGCTATAGTTGGAAGATGAGGATGTGTAGTGTAGTGTAGTGGTAGAGCTGGTACTGAGGCAGGGGGTGGAGGTGGAGACTGATGCCAAAGGTCTTGCTTGCCCATTTGATCCGTTTTCTTCCTGCTCAACTGATTCAGATTCATTTGTACTTGCATTGTCTCTTGCCTCCTCCACCATTTTGCTAATTTGCTACAGTCTCAATGTTACTCCCTTTACCCCAAGACAATCTTAAAATGGATTTAATAAATAAAAAAATATGTTATGGTGCAAAGATAAAAAAAAATAAAAAATAAAAAAAAGAGTGCCAAGCATCCCACAGGTGGGATAAGAGCCAAACTTTAACTTGTATCTATGTAAGCTCTCTTACATTAGATCATACAAATGCCTACTGTATACAAACATTTCAAAATCCACACGCACAACAGTCTAGATGATTCAGTCTTTTCCATGTGTCCTGGGTCTCCATTAGCACATTCACAGGCATGCAGGGAAGCATTAAAAAAAGCCTCTCTTATACATATGATGGAAAAATTGTATCATCTTTAACTCAGCTATAACACTTACGGTCCATGGTTCCTAGTACTGCCTGTTGTGGGCATTTATTATACAGTATATAATTTCCAGTTCACTGATATTTATGATCTCTTTCTTTGCCCAGATAATTCCAGTTTGATCAGCTACGCTGAGGCCACCAACGACAACTTCAAAGGCTGAAACTCATCTGACTAGATGTTGCCGATTTCGACAGCCATGACACATTTGTTTCATACTTTCATAGGCAAATTAAGAACATGTTCTTGAGCTAATTATGAATGCTTAACACAAATCTCAACTAATTAAACTAATCCCCCATTAGTCAAATGATGAAGAGAGGGAGGATGTGATGACTATATGAAAGTCTCGCAAAAAGTATTTAGAGACACATACACCCTCTTTTATCTATTTTATTTTTGCTGTGGTTTGGTTTGGACTTACTATTAAGCTCTAGTCTAAAGTACACATTGGAAATCAGTTTTAAAAGCATTTCACTGTTTTAACTTTCTTGTCAATCACATAGCTAAATGCTTGGCCTACAATTACTTATATTATTATAGCAATGATAGTTTTGTCTAAATATTTACTAAAGTATATCCACATCATTGTGGACAAGAAATTCAAGCAGTACTGACACACTAATGTGTCAAAATCTTGAAGTGTTCAGATACCATTTGCATGTAAGCATTATCAGGCCAAATTTCAATCTTAAAATCCATTATAACTTCTTCGGCACATTTAGTCTCAGACAAAGCTAACCGAAATAAGAACATTTACCTATATATATATATATAAACTAAAAACAACGATATGAATGAACCTTAAAGGTCCCCTGAAGTGCCTTGAAACATGCAGCATTATACTATGTGGTGATGTAATTTCAACTGAAACAGGAAGAGAAGGCGGGCCATGTCTAGCAGCCCAACCCCTTTTCAAAATAGCCAATAGTGTTTTGTTTATATATCTGCTTGGACCAAAGCCACTTTTGACAGCCAAAGTCTAAAAGATTAACCCCTAGATACAATATGAAACTCTTATGTTGGGTACACACCAAAATATTTTTTACGTCTAATAAGATTTTCAAAATGTGATAGAGCACAAACATGAGGATAAAAAAATTCTAGATATAACCGTTTTGCTCCTACAGTGTGTGGTGTGCCATGATGTGACAAACACAGCACACCACACATGAACAGATTTTCAACCATAGTCTCAACTGTGAACACGCAAAATTTAGCGAGACTTCAGAATAAGCAATTGCGGACGGTATGCAAGAAGAAATTGCAATGAAAGTGTTTGGAATGATTTTCACAGAAAATACACGACACGTTGTATAAACATTCGTGCTGTTGCCACAAATCAACAAGCTGATCCTCCATCTCTGCTGTCCACATCAATTTCACTTTTTGCTGCGCCATGACTGCTTCCGTCTTCCATCATCTTGCTTACTGATTGGATATTGTTTAATTTCACGTGATAATCTCCAGAGCGTGTGTGCGTTTGTCCTTGGGGTTCCCTGCACACTGCCTTAAAGATAACCATAAAGTCAAAGTCAAAGTCACCTTTATTTATATAGCGCTTAAGACAAAATACATTGCGTCAAAGCAACTGAACAACATTCATTAGGAAAACAGTGTCAATAATGAAAAATTATAGTTAAAGGCAGTTCATCATTGGATTTAGTTATGTCATCTCTGTTCAGTTAAATAGTGTCTGTGCATTTATTTGCAATCAAGTCAACGATATCGCTGTAGATGAAGTGTCCCCAACTAAGCAAGACAGCGACAGCGGCAAGGAACCAAAACTCCATCGGTGACAGAATGGAGAAAAAAACCTTGGGAGAAACCAGGCTCAGTTGGGGGACCAGTTCTCCTCTGACCAGACGAAACCAGTAGTTCAATTCCAGGCTGCAGCAAAGTCAGATTGTGCAGAAGAATCATCTGTTTCCTTTGGTCTTGTCCTGGTGCTCCTCTGAGACAAGGTCTTTACAGGGGATCTGTATCTGGGGCTCTAGTTGTCCTGGTCTCCGCTGTCTTTCAGGGATGTAGAGGTCCTTTCTAGGTGCTGATCTAGCATCTGGTCTGGATACGTACTGGATCCGGGTGACTGCAGTGACCCTCTGATCTGGACACAGACTGGATCTGGTGGCTACGGTGACCTCGGAAAAAGAGAGAAACAGACTAATATTAGCGTAGATGCCATTCTTCTAATGATGTAGCAAGTACATAGGGTGTTATGGGAAGTGTTTCCGGTTCCGGTTTATCTAATTAATGCAGCCTAAAAATCCTTTAACGGATTTGGATAATAAACGCATATTAGTATGTTATGTGTATGCCAGGTTAAAGAGATGGGTCTTTAATCTAGATTTAAACTGCAAGAGTGTGTCTGCCTTCCGAACAATGTTAGGTAGGTTATTCCAGAGTTTTGGCGCCAAATAGGAAAAGGATCTGCCGCCCGCAGTTGATTTTGATATTCTAGGTATTATCAAATTGCCTGAGTTTTGAGAACGTGGCGGACGTAGAGGATTATAATGTAAAAGGAGCTCATTCAAATACTGAGGTGCTAAACCATTCAGGGCTTTATAAGTAATAAGCAATATTTTAAAATCTATGCGATGCTTGATAGGGAGCCAGTGCAGTGTTGACAGGACCGGGCTAATATGGTCATACTTCCTGGTTCTAGTAAGAACTCTTGCTGCTGCATTTTGGACTAGCTGTAGTTTGTTTACTAAGCGTGCAGAACAACCACCCAATAAAGCATTACAATAATCTAACCTTGAGGTCATAAATGCATGGATTAACATTTCTGCATTGACATTGAGAGCATAGGCCGTAATTTAGATATATTTTTGAGATGGAAAAATGCAGTTTTACAAATGCTAGAAACGTGGCTTTCTAAGGAAAGATTGCGATCAAATAGCACACCTAGGTTCCTAACTGATGACGAAGAATTGACAGAGCAACCATCAAGTCTTAGACAGTGTTCTAGGTTATTACAAGAAGTTTTTAGGTCCTATAATTAACACCTCTGTTTTTTCAGAATTTAGCAGTAAGAAATTACTCGTCATCCAGTTTTTTATATCGACTATGCAATCCATTAGTTTTTCAAATTGGACTAATTTAAATTCAAATTTAACCATAAGACTAACACATTGATACTAACACCCAAAAAGCTTTTATTTTGATTTCATGGGGTCTTTAAAGTTGAAAATTTGGATAGTGGAGCGCTGCCTTAAGAAAACAGTATATCATTCAGTCATCTATCAAATTATGTTCAACATAACATGAGCTGGCATACAGTCATCATTGTCTCACATACTGTATTATCCAGTCCAGATAATATGTAACTGGGATGCAACCATTGGCATGAGCCGTAGTGCAGCATGCAAACCAGATGGGGGCTGAAAGGGAACAATATATACACACGCACACACACACACACACACACAGACACACATATATATATATATATATATATATATATACAGTACAGACCAAAAGTTTGGAAACATTACTATTTTTAATGTTTTTGAAAGAAGTTGAAAATACAGAAAAAAACTGTAATATTGTGAAATATTATTACAACTTAAAATAATAGTTTTCTATTTGAATATACTTTAAAAAAATAATGTATTCCTGTAATGCAAAGCTGAATTTCCAGCATCATTACTCCATTCTTCAGTGTCACATGTAACATCCAGTCGATCACATGATCCTTTAGAAATCATTCTAATATTCTGATTTATTATGAGTGTTGGAAACAGTTCTGCTGTCTCATATATTTGATCAATAAAATGTTAAAAAGAACTGCATTTATTCAAATTAAAATAAAATTATAATAAGATATATTCTAATAATATATTTTCTTTACTATCACTTTTTATCAATTTAACAATTTTATCAATCCTTGCTGAATAAAAGTATTGATTTTATTTAAAAAAAAGAAAGAAAAAAAATGACTGACCCCAAATTACTGACCAGTAGTGTATATTGTTATTACAAAATATTTATATTTTAAAAACATAGCTTCTTTTTTTTTTTTTTTTTACTTTTTATTCATCAAAGTATCCTAAAAAAGTATCACATGTTCTGAAAAAATATTAAGCAGCAGAACTGTTTCCAACTTTGATAATGAATCATCATATTAGAATGATTTCTAAAGGATCATGTGATAATGATCCTAAAAATTCAGCTTTGCATCACAGAAATAAATGATAATTTAAAGTATAATAAATTTAAAAACAATTATTTTAAATTGTAATAATATATCACAATATTACAATACATTTCTGTATTTTTGATCAAATAAATGCAGGCTTGATGAGCAGAAGAAACTTCTTTCAAAAACATTAAAAATAGTAATGTTTCCAAACTTTTGGTCTGTACTTTATATATATATATATATATATATATATATATATATATATATATATATATATATATGGCTCTATGTTTGCACACTACATCAAAGAACAGATCTAAAAGGGCACAGCAGCTAAATCTGCAGGACTGCATGCATACTACACACACACACACACACAGTCTACCTTTCCCTTTGAGCTATCGGATGAGGGCCAGCCATTGTGATTGGCGTCTGGCCGTTAACAGGTGGATGGGGATAATTGAATCATATGAGGGTGTAGGATCAAAGGGCTGTGGGGGCAGATCGTGGAGGTGCTACTGCCCCGCGGCCTGATTAAAGCCCCGTGTCCTGACCTGCAGCTGCTTACAATGGCCTCAGTCTCAGGGACATGTCCTCATCCACACCACTTAAAACTCAAGGCCAAAGTATTCATGCACACTTGACTCAAACCTTGGACTCAGGAACACATCTGATGTCTCTTTTGGCCGTCACTGCAGCATTTAGCAATGGTTGGAGATTCTAATGTTTCCGGTGAACACATGAAACACAGACAGACAGATGGGAAGGTTCCCATGAGGGAGCTATGGCAACTAGGCCTTTAAATGATCTGAACATCATCTCAATGGCCAAAAGGCCTACGCACCTGTTGTGATTAGTTGTAAAAGCATTACTAGGCTGTTGCTTGTGTGTTCTGGGTGGTCAGTAAATGTGCAGTCACATTAGCAAAAATTCAATACAAAAAGGCCCGTTGTCAAATGTCAGTAGTGTAGTGATATATGAAGCACAGTTCACACAGAAGTCACTTTCAAACCAAGCAGCTGTTTGTTGGTCAACGCGGTGAATTTGCATGACCCAGTGAATCCGATGCAAAATCTGTGTGGGAAAATATTTCGCCCTCATTCAAAATTCCAGATCGCACTACTTCCTATTCAAATGGCTATGGAAATTTGCCAAACAATTGTAAATGTGACCACACATGAAGGCACTGCTATGGTGTTGTAGATGGTTGCCAAGGCTGTAGATACAAATTTAACCTGATTAAGTTAACTTCTCAAAAACTGATTTAAGTGATACTACTTTGTGTTGTCAATTCAAATTTATTCACTCACTGAATGCAAAATGCCCCATTTAGCCAATAAATTCAGACTTCAGCACTTGACACACAAACCTCAAGAAAGGTGAGACAATCAGCAAATGTAGAAAGATGAGCGTTTAACATCACAACAGAAAACAAGAAACATAAAGTTAGCAAAAAGCAACACAATATTCCTGTAACAATAACCACACAATTCATAAGGCTGCCCATAGTCCAATATAATGTTTGAATGCCCTTGACCCCAAAAATATTTCATAATTTTTAAGATGCAATCATTTTTGGCTCTAATTATAAGTTGTTTGTTTTCATTTTTCACTTGTTGTGATTCCAGAAAAACATTAGTAAGAAATGGCAGGGTGCACCCTTGAATTCTGCTTTTGGTCTGATGAAGAACCACTGTTCTAGGATGTCCTGGGTGTTATGAACTACAATAATAGTTATACGTGCTTTAGCAAACACCAAAACTTGTTGTATCTTTATATATTAAACGATCACTTAAAACAACATGTCCCACTCTTCTTGCGACACATCAGCACACCCTGCTCTCTCAGATCTGTGACACCAGAAGAGCACAACACGTGTGTGTCTGAACATTCATCTGTGTTCAACTCTCTAAACTCAGCACATACGCTTGAGCAGCCGAAGTGAAGTGAAGAACGCCATCAGGTGGATCAACACTGAACCGTCTGAACCACTCTGACAATCCTGTGGTTTTGACATTGTGCCATTATTTTCATGAAAGTTAAAGATATTACACAAAATATTTTTCATAATGTACGAAAAAAAAAAAAACTTAGGAATTACACTTAATACAACAACAGAAAATCCTCTTGTTTGGAGAATAGATTTTTTTTTTTTGCTTTACAGTAGACTACTACGACAATATGGGGATAACGTGCTCGTTGTCTTGAACATAATGCCCTTCGTCACCCACTTTAACATTTTTACATTTCATTTCACATCAATCATATAAAATGTGTTTATACAAGCATAAATAAATAAATAAATAAATAAATAAAGTGTCTGAAAAGCATACATCAAACTTTATGGCTTGAAGAATCAAGTCCAATTCCACTTGTGTTTCAAATGTAATAAATAGAGATAATTATTGTTCACAAAATCAGTACAACTTTAAACAATGTTCAAAAGCAATGGATTACAGAAAAAAAAGAGTCCCATGACAATTGTTTTCTCCCCTGAAGACCAGGAAAGCAGAAGAACTGTTATCATCACCTGACTGAGTGACCGAAAGCAAACACAGCCACATCAGAGAAGAGCCGAAAGCTCAATCTAAATGAGAGTGACACATAAAAGACCCGGCTGTAGTTCACTCCAGCACGACTTGAGTCTGTGATCTAAATGCCTTTAATGGTCTCCTCCAAATTTAAGCACTGAAGCACAAGTCCAGGCTTTCAAGCAGATGGACTTCCTCTATCTGCTGACTACTTCAATTGAAAAAAATCTCATTTCAGAAGAAGCAGTTTAATCTTCAGCTGTGAGGGTCAATGGATTCTTTGAGTCATGACTTGAAACTTGTGGAAAAACACAGTCCTGGCACTGTCAAACATTCATTAGTGTGGCTAAACACAAGCACATGTCTTTCCCAATGATTTAGTCTCGCATAGTTGCTTGTTTTAGACAACCTACAATATAGAACAAATGATACTTCATCACCTGGTTAATTTTCATACTCAGTAAGAATGCTTTATTTTAATTTAAAGATATTAAATTTCTGTACCTGAATACAACTGCTTATTCGATCTATGCTTGCAATTTGTGTATTTGTTCTTTTTTTATGTATTTTTTTACTCACCGTTTACTTGCCTTTAATCATGTTTGAACTCTCTTAGGCTATAGTTTTTGCTGTAGTATATGAAAAAGTACTTAAAGTGTATTTTAAGTAATAACCGGAAAGCAAAGTCACATTGATATAAAATAAGTGGAAAAATTTTTTTTTTTTTTTTTTCACACTGAAGTTAAAATGTAATTTTCTGATTTGTGACATTACTTTTTATGTACTGCTAAAACACTGCTGGTCACTTTTAGGAGTTGTAGTGATGCTTTCTTTTCCAAGAAAGAACAGAAAGAAATATACATTGGTTATATGATTTCCATTTTTAAATATTTTAAAAATATAGTTTTAATTGATTTTACACACTTAAGTCAATATCGTATCACATATTGTGTATCATATCGCACAGCCCTACTGTATTCAGTTGTGCTAGAAAGCTTGTCAGTGTTCTGTACTTCTTCATAAATTTGACCAACATGAAGATCTTCATCTAATATGGGAAATCTTCAAAAGAGAGCTTAATGAAATATTGTTCTTATTATGATGGCTCTCTGGAATATCTCATTTGCTGCATTTGGGAATTGAAAATATCTGTATGAGCATTAAATAGTATGTTGTGTCTATGGCAAACAATTTCCTACACTCTCATAATAACACTGCCACTGCTGCAATACTTCAAAATTTACAAAGGTACCACTCCTGTGACAGCTTTTGTACCTTTCTATCTGAGAGTGTACAGATCTGTTCTAGTTTCATAGCGCTCATATTTCTCCATACTCTTTCTTCTCACTAAATAAATAAATAAATACTTTATTATTTTATTACATTTCATTTGATCATTTATTTATCAAATTGGAAACAAGTAATTACCAAATGACTGGCTTCATGTTGTGATTCTGTCACACTGAATGGATTTGTTTCTCAACAATGACCGGCTGAAATTACATTATTCCACAAAGCTAGGAGACATTATTTATAGCAAAGCAGGCAAATTCAGTCAAAAGATTAATATTTTTTTTTATTACAAGTTAGAATAGCAGTTTTCTATTATAATTTATTTAAAAATGTCATTTATTCCTGTGATGGCAAAGCTGAATTTTCAGCATCATTACTCCAGTAGTCAGTGGCTCATGATTCTTCAGAAATTACCCTAATGTGCTAATCGTTGCTAGGAAAACATTTCTCATTATTATGAATGTTGAAAACATTCGTGCTGCTTCTTTTTTTTTCAGGATGCTGTGAGGTGGACCATGAGGCATCAGTCTGACCCAACTCTCCAGACACCCAGAACACTGCCCAGCAACGGCTCATCCAAATACATGGACTAAATCAGGAAAACACACAAATCTCACAACGCTTCGAAAACTTACGCTCAGTAGGCTGCCTTATACAAATCAAGATAAAGTGACGTATGAGTGCAGTATTCACCATGTATGTGGGTGAAGGAACACACCATGTACACACCATGTACACACCATGTACGTCTGGGGAAAGTTGTGGCCTAACGGTTAGAGTGTTGGACTTTCAATCCAAGGGTTGTGAGTTCGAGTCTCGGGCCGGCAGGAATTGTAGGTGTGGGGAGTGAATGTACAGCGCTCTCTCCACCTTCAATACCATGACTGAGGTGTCCTTGAGCAAGGCACTGAACCCCCAACTGCCCCCCGGGCGCTGCAGCATAAATGGATGCCCACTGCTGTTGGTGTGTGTTCACAGTGTGTGTGTGTTCACTGCTGTGTGTGTGCACTTTGGATGGGTTAAATGCAGAGCATGAATTCTGAGTATACTTGGCTGTATGTCACTTCACTTTCACAAAGTCTTGAGGCCCCCTGCTTCAGGTTTGTGGGTAAAGGGACCCTCTAAATCTCCTTTTCTGAGCATGTGCAGAAGGAGTCGGGCGTACATGTTATGATTTTTCCTTCCAGTCAGTCCAGAGCCACAGGTCTCAGGGTCATACAACTTTTTAATCCACAGTTCACACTGCTGGCGAGCTGATGGACATACGTGTTTTTGTAAAAAAAAAAATAATTTTCTTGTAATTTCTTATTTGAAACATATTTATATATATATATATACCGTGCTGCTTGAAAGTTTGTGAACCCTTTAGAATTTTCTATATATCTTCATAGATATAACTCAAAACATCATCAGATTTTCACACAAGACCTGGAAGTAGATAAAGAGATCAAAGAAAGGAGACAAAAATATATATATTGTCATTTATTTATTGAGAAAAATGATCGAGTGCTACATATCTGTGAGTGGCAAAAGTGTGTGAATCTTTGCTGTCAGAATCTGCTGTGACACCGGTTTGCAGCAATAACTGCAGCTAAATGTTTCCTGGTTGATCACTCCTGGGAAGGGTAACAGTGGTCTTGAATTTCCTCCATTTGTACACAATCTGTCTAAACTTTTCCAGCCTGATGAGCAACAATAACTCTTTTTCTGAGGTCCTCGGAGATCTCCATTGTTCGTTCCATGAAACCCTTCCACAAACATGATCAGACTTTGAGTTTTTTTAATAAACTGAGAGCTGACAGTCATCTCACGGATCGAAAACACATCTGAACAGATGAAGTCTAATTTCGCTTTCAAGATAACTGCTAATTCTAGAGATTCAGATACTTTTGCCACTCGCAGACATGAAAGATTAGATCACTATAAATGACAACAAATATATTTTAATATATGTTCTCTTTGTCAACTTTCAGGACTTAGATGAAAATCTGATGATGATGATGATGATGGTCATATTTATGCAGAAATCTAGAATATTCTAAAGGTTCCACAGACTTTCAAGCAGCACTGTATATGTTTTTTTTCTGTCTTGTTGGTCAGTTTAGGCACATATGACTTCATGTGCACCAGGTAATGATCAAACTCAGAGTCCAGAATCCCAAGTCTTGCTCACTCATGTTCCTCCTGAATGCAAGAAAAGACTCATCAAACACCCTGCACTTTATTGTATCCTTATGCAAATCTAGATATGTATTATTATGGGCACATATTTTTAGCTGATTATCAGAACAGACAGCCATATGTGACAGACGTCAAACTACAGTATGCAGTCCCAGTGACATTCTTTTAAGATTCTTATAAATACATAATTAGTAATATTTATGTGATGTAGTTAGTGTAATATATTATATTAAACCATGATGTATAGATATATTTATTTTTCATCATTTTGTTAGCTCACCAGTTCGCAGAACTGTAACAACGTAAGTCTATGTGCTTGTTGAGCACTAAATTATTCTGAACAATAACAATGTCTTTTTTATAGTGTCATCTGCAGCTGTGATTGTAACTCTTCCTCCACTTGTTGATACTTTACGCTCCTAAACGGTTTCAAACGGACACACGTGAAGTTATATATCACGCGCGCCTTTAATATGTTTTAAAATAAAAGTCACACGCATCGGCGTTCTGCCTGTTACCGTGATGTACCTTGGTTTAGTCAAATTTTCACTCTCTTTTTACTGTAAGCTGAGTTAAGTTATTTCGTTGTTTTTTCTACTTCGTGTTTTATATGATGTCACGTGCGCCTTTTCACTTTTATTCTGAATATTTTTACTCGCCATGACGCGGGAAAAGACCTCATTATTCGTGGCTTCAGTCCGTTTCTCGCGAGAAGCGTTTCCGTTTCCTAGCAACCATACAATCACACGTGAAGCAAACCCTTGTCACTGCTGTGTAGTCCATAAACATTTATTATGAATCTGTGGCATGTTTAGATAAGTTTGATTTTTATGGAATTTATTTAGTTCGTTTGTCTGTTTTCAAACGATGAATTGCATCCATCAGAAACGGGTAAAAGCCGTTAGTTATAGTTATAAAGGAATTAGATCGATCTTTCTTAACTTAAGGGGTTTTGTGTAACTTAACCGGCTACTGTAGTGTAAAAGCTCGTCTCACGTTAAAGCCTACTGATAAACATATTAACTTACATTAACCAAAACAGTTAACATTCATTTAAAATTGTGCAATTTTACAGTAAAGTTAACGACCAAACAAATGGGCTATATATCTATAAATATCAATTATTTAGCCGTGCAAACGGTTGTAATAGGTCGACAGACTGCTGTTTGTTTCCAGCAGTACGTTACAGATGGCGTTTTTCTTCCACGGGACGGCGTCATACACCCTCGTAATGAGTGACGAGTGGCCAGTGTTGACGTCAGTGTAAGTGAGAGGAGAGACGCAGCTGAACGCGTGCAGTAGACGCGTCGCGCAGCGGAGGAGACACACACACCTGAGGAATAGCGGCGCGATGGCTGATCGTCTGATACAGATCAATGACTCTTCCGCCGTTTTCAATCGATTCGCGCGGAAAGGAGCTCTGCGGCAGAAGAACGTGCACGAAGTTAAAAACCACAAATTTACCGCTCGGTTCTTCAAGCAGCCTACATTCTGCAGCCACTGCACCGACTTTATCTGGTAACATACTCTGCATTCAGTAACGTTACTTATGTATTACCTGTGAAACTTTGAGAAATTGCAGTCTTGAGTGTTTGGTTTTACAGGTGTCAATCATTTCTTACTTTTATAGCGGCAGGCACAAGACGGTCTTCCTCAGTAATAGCTAAAAAACTAGTTTTCCTTTCAAATGAAATTGAGGTGCATACATGAATAAATTAGCATGCTAATGTGTTTGCATTTTCAGTTTGTGCTTGAACTAGAAAAAAAAATAGTTCGGTGCTAGAACTATTTATTTGGCATATTGTAATGTATATTTACTAAATTAACTGCATGGTTTGTTTTCATGACTTGTGTACAATCTTGAATGTTTTGAAAGGTGTCAGTCATCTCTTACTTTTATAGTGGCAAACAATAGTCTTTATCAGTAATACATGAAAAATGTTGAAAATATGAGGAGATATTTTTGTAGTGGTGCCACTGCATGAAGCCACTTGATTTTATTTGTCACAGTTTGTTTTGTATAATATTATCGTTATTGTTTTCATTCATTCTATAGTATTTCAACAGGCTTGCATGTTATTATTGTCATACATTTGCAATAATAATAATAATAATGAATACATTTAAATCCTTTTAACAAAAAATCATTTTGAATATGTTTAATTTAATCTTAAAGACAGTCGGTTACAGGTAATGATAATGAGCTATTAATGCACATCCAGAAAACCATTTCATGACATCATCAAACTAGATTTGCTGAACAGATGTTTGGTATTTTTCAAGCATTTTATTTAGCATTTTAAATAAATAAATAAATAGAAAAATCCTAGGAAAGGGGGGGGGGGTTGTTTTAAAACAATGAAAGTTATCAAATTATGCAGCTTTGTCAAGTCACCTTTAAACAAAAAGATGTCACTAACACAGTTTTTTTTTCTTCTTCTTTTGGTTTTCTGTCTTTCTCAAATGCAACTCTACAGGGGATTTGGAAAACAAGGTTTCCAGTGCCAAGGTACTGTGTGTGTGTGTGTGTGTGTGTGTGTGCGCGCTGTAGTGAGAGGTGTGGGTTAGTGTCACTGATTCTATCACTGATGCATGTTTACTACTCTACTACACTATATCAGGGTAGATAAGGACGTTCAGTACAACCGTGTTGCGTTTATTTCATCATTGTGAATGAAATATGAACACATAATCTGGATAATGTGTAAAGAACATTTTAAATCTTGGCTCTGCTATGTTGGCTTCTGATAAATATAAAAGGGTTTTGAAGAATACTGCGTGGCTTTAAGCTCTTTTTTTGCGCAGTTTTGCGAATTCTGTGCTTCTGTTACATCATCCCTTGTTGTACTTGACTTTTCTTTACTGTATTTTTTGCACCAAACCCAGCCGTGAACCCTAACGAACACATTTGATGAATGAGTTAGAATAGGAAGCCAGAGTCAAGCGCTTGACCTCAGCTAATAAGATGGTTGTTTTCAGGCTAACACTGTATCCTAAAGGTCTACCAGTCGTTAGTTAGTTTTGCGTCTGATTCGAAGATGGCAAATAAGGATATACTGTAGGAAATGCAGAACGTTTGTAGCTGAAGGATCTAAGGGTCCTTACATGCATCAAGAAAGCAATCATATGTTGTGTTTTTATTTTCTTGTTCCCTGGACTATTAGACCGAGTCCTAACCAGGTGTGACAAATCAAGCGATTTGAAAGCCTTCAGAAAGCATCTCAGGAGACAGGTACTGAAGCTAACATTGAGTTTGGACGTGTCTTGATGCCTT
The DNA here is from genome assembly GCF_963082965.1 of Carassius carassius. Lineage (NCBI taxonomy): Eukaryota > Metazoa > Chordata > Actinopteri > Cypriniformes > Cyprinidae > Carassius > Carassius carassius. The sequence goes on from NC_081763.1 coordinate 5,170,536, forward strand.
CCTACCTTGGAATGCGTCCTCCGAAGGCAGTGTTTTTCAGTTTTCGGATGCAGCCTTAGAGTCTCCTGGAGAACTACAGTCCTGCAGATTCCAACTCCAACCTCAATCAAACACACCTGAAACACATAATCAAGGTGTTCAGTGTTTTAGACAGGTGTGTTGAAGCGGTGCTGGAACTCAAGTCTTTAGGATGGTAACTACATTTCGCAACCAAACATTTGTCACAATTGATGCAAAAATAATGTAAAATCACGTTAGTATTCTTGTCAAAAACGGTAGCACACAAAAAGCTTGCAATCCAAGTTGTCTGTACAATGATTTTCAGTAAAAATAATAGAACATAAACAAAGAAGAATATAAAGGAGAGAATGGCTGCTTGCTGATGTTGCAGGTCTATTATGACTGCTCCCCCTGATCTTTCCCTGGCCCTGTATCTTGTCTCTCATTGGCTGTAGGGTCGTTGCCGATGTCATTTCCAGTCAAAACATTCATTTCACACTGCAGGACTGTGCATCGCCAAATATCTCATGGCATCAGCACTTCTCTTTTGCCTGCAGTTTCGGGCATTTCTCTGTGATTTCCATTAAACCATCAGACAGCGAGTGAAAATTGGGGCTAAAATCATGCAGTGTGAACTCAGCATAACTAACCAACAGCAGGGTGAGATCCCTGGTTTAGATAAATTACAAGGGTTAAAGACTTGACTTGCTATAACAACATCACTTGTCAGAGCTATTGTTCAGCAATAACATGCATGGTATTAAAATAAAATAAAATTGGCCTCAGCACCCCTAAAATCATTGATGTTTATGATATCAGTACTTAAAACAGGGAATCTTTTCATCTTGGCTCTTGGGAATCATTGAGCTGAACTACAGGATGACACAAGAGCTGGCAGACTCGGTGGTCACAGATGGCAAAGGTATTTTGTGTATCATGTTTGTGTATCTTCCTGTCAACTGGACATTTGCCATGGAAGATGGTCAAGTTTTTGAGGATGTGTGGGTGCATCAGTGAATCTTTTTCCAAAGACCTCTGCAGTGTTGGACCAGATACATACATTGTATTAGTACATGAGAGTGAATGGCTGGTCAAAGCATTGTAATCATGTGGTCCTGATGTGCATGCATTCCTTAGTATTCGTATTGGGGTTTCACAGGATTTTCTTTTTTTTTCAATTTTATGCAGACCAAAATTCTTCAGATTTTCTCAAAAATGCATGGAATTTCTGCTTTAGTGTGCTGTTAACAAACTTTAAAACTGAAAATATCAGTGCCATCGTCAAAAGTGATGTCCGCAGCTCGTACAGAAATCACTTCCAAACCAAGCATCTTTCTGTTGGTCAGCTTTTTGTTTGTGTGACCAACTTGAATATTAGCAGACTTGTGTAGAGCAACGGTAAATGTGACCCCACCGCACATGTTTCTGAGTGAAACATGGTATTGTGTTTATTTACACTGTGTCTTGGTGTTTTCAGTAGTGGAATGGCTCTGTTCACTGTAAATGCTGCTCCACATAAACACCATCTCTACTGTGCACCTTAAGACCCTTTCACACGGCACGTTGGACCCAGAAAATTGGCACAACATTGCCGGGTCGCCTTCCGTGTGAACGCAAACACTTCCCGGGATTGATTCCGGGATCGATCCCGGGTTGGGGACCTAGTAACATTGCCGGGTTCAGTCCTGGAACGAGCTCTGTGTGCACAAAAGCCAGAACGAATGCTGTAAAAGGTTGTCGTAGTGACTCTTCTACCAGGAGTTTTGAAGGCAGATCAGCATTCGCGACAAAAAAAAATTCACAAACTGTAATGAAGCAGAGATCAGTTAGTTCCTAACTTTCCGCGCTGACGCTGAGATCGTTTACCAGCTTCAGTGAAAGTCAACATGCCTAGTGTTTTCGACTCGTACAGTACATGTCACATCCTGATGTCACGTGTCTTTACATATATTGCTGAAAATAAGGTACTTATGTAATAGTTCATTTATGACTTTAAACAACATGAATTGTACATTTTTTAAACTCAGCAAGACATGAAATCAGTCCTACGTTGCACATACAAGCAGTCATTGAGGTGAAAGTCCCTTGTGTTAGAGCTTTGGTGAGCATGTTTCTTGCTTATACGACCCTGTCATAACTGCTTCCTGTTTCCAAGCTCCTACCACATGGTTACATAGTCTGAGTCCTTAATTAAGTGTCATTTGCAGTCAGCATATGTTGCTCCAGGTGACTGCAACCTCAGTTCGTGCAGTAACCTGCATATCTGCATCTACTTCTTAACTGGAGAATGTGTTGCATGCAAAGAAGTTAGGACAGCATGAGAACAAGAAGAAAACTGGCTAAAACAAGCGCGTTTGCATGCTCTGAACAGGCTGACAGTAGGGCTGTTGGTGAGCTCACAGATGGCTTCACTGATGGACGGTTGGCCGTGGGAGCTGGTTGGTGTGCAGTGGAGTGCATGTTCTTGGAAGCATTAGGGAGATGTGTAATGGTGTGTAACAATGAAAAGGCTTCTGATACCTGACCAAGAGCTTTGAGACTCGTGATGAGGGACACCATACCTGTGCTCACCTGCATTTTGAGCATGTTGGTCCAAAACCTCTATAAGAGATGACTGAGATACTCCTGAACAAAACCAGTTTTCTGTAAAAAAAAAAAAAAATAAAAAAGTACAAAAAAAAATCCATTACTAATTATCTACAAGAAAGATAATTACTTATCATTACTAAATTACCTCAATCATTACTAATTATCCACAAGAAGTGTGTTGTGATTTTTGTGTCTACAAAGACATTGTCCTCTGCCTGTGTTTTCTTATTTTATTTTTCTATTGCTGTGCACTGGTTTCTGGACCATAGCCCTTGGCCAGTTGTCATGTTTCAACACAAAAACAATTTGCTAATGTTGCTATTGTCTATTGTCGATTACTTGGCATTGTAATTACTACACACAGTTACTGTTTATTAGCGAGCTAGTCTGTAGATGCCTAAACTAGCTTGGAAATTGTGGCCAGCCATCTAATTATTAGCATAACTATTCGTTCGTATATACAAAAATGCCATTAAAGAATAATTAACACAATAAAAAAATAAATAGCAAAACACCTCATCACTCATCTTCTGAGCTTTTGGCAGTGTTGAGCCACCCACGAGGAGATGGTCTACAAACAGTAACTGAAAATCCTGCATAGTGCACCTTTAAAGAGCTTTTATTAAGATTGAGCCATCTGCTGCTTTCATTTGCGCTCTGCCTTTATGCACTCTTTCTAGAGTGTGTGTGTGTCTGTGTTTGTGCTGTGATGAATGTGTTCTGTGTATAGGCATTCACATATGTGCTGAATGCTGCTCGAATGTGATGGTGTAATTATAAAATTAAGCATTTGACTTGTTTTTGTGGAGTTGTGAGAACTCGCATCACATCACACAGTCATTCTATCACCGATCATTGCTTATATTAGTGATTATCTGTGTCACTTAAGAATACACGTGCACATCTCTAGTTGTAGTAATATGTATTATATGTAGCTAGTGTTATGTTGTAATGCATTATTAGTAACTATTTTACAAGTAAAGTCACATTTGTAATGTTGTGGGTTATTCCATTTATATTTGTTTTTAGAATGAAGAATGATTTACTGTAGATGACTCATCTTTATCATATAATCAGAGACATGCATCTGACTCACAACTAAACGCACAGAATGCTGTCATTACAATAAAGTAGCTCACTGGTTTCAGCGAAACTAACTAGTTTGCACTTTCACCTTGTTTGTAAACGGTACACATAGGGAAGTGATGATTATATGTTGTATATGATGCCTCTTTGCTGAAGAAGCGTTAGCAAACTCTTGAGCAGTAACAGCCATTGTTTTGTGTTTTTTCGCTCTTGCCTTTAAAATCGACACGAACTGCGAAATGTCTAAATACCTAACATGTACTACGCACATGCATGACGTCACTGTTCTCAAAGATTCCCGGGTGTTTACACGGAAACAATAATGGTGGCGTATTCGAAAACTTGCACTTTGAAACCCGTTTTCAATAATATGCTTTTTCAGTCCCCAAACTTTGTGTAAACGAACATGCAAAAGGCATAAAAAAAGATTCCCATTTTTGGCTGAAAACTTTGTTGTGTAAACAGCCCCTCAGACTAGCTGGTGTTTGATTTCCTTTTAAGGGGTCTCCCAGCCTGACCTTGTAAAAAATGCTCCAAACCTCTCTAAGACCAGCCGGACGAGTCTGGGGCCAGCTAAGACCACCAAACTGGTTTGGTCTGAATTAAGCTGCTTGGTTCATCAGGGACAGACATCAGACAGACACCAGCTGCTCTCCACCCTCACTCTACCTACAGTAATGTGCAGTGCTCATGGGTACTGTGCTGTATTCTGTTACAGAACATTAGGAATATGATGAGAATCTCTGTTTAGCCTCAGTACTCGCTGGAAATAACAATGTCAATGCTAATTTTCTATGGACTCTTCTGTGGAAAGATTATTTGAGTTTATCCGATTTTCTCTCTCACTCTTTTCCACTTTTCTCTGAAAGCTTCCTTACTAGCATCTGTGGAGTCAGGTTAGCGTTATAGTATCTGGGGAAGTCGTGGCCTAATGGTTAGAGAGTCGTACTCCCAATCGAAAGGTTGTGAGTTCGAGTCCCGGGCCGGCAGGAATTGTGGGTGGGGGGAGTGCATGTACAGTTCTCTCTCCACCTTCAATACCACGACTTAGGTGCCCTTGAGCAAGGCATCGAACCCCCAACTGCTCCCCGGGCGCCGCAGCATAAATGGCTGCCCACTGCTCCGGGTGTGTGTTCACAGTGTGTGTGTGTGTGTTCACTGCTCTGTGTGTGTGCATTTCGGATGGGTTAAATGCAGAGCACAAATTCTGAGTATGGGTAACCATACTTGGCTGAATGTCACTTCACTTTCACTTTCACTTTCATTGCTTTAACTGTAATATGTTTGTCTGAAAAAAAAATTATACTAGAAATTTGTGCGGCTTCTACTTATCGATCGCTGTCTGTCAGGAGCGCTATACTGCATCATTACACAAACAATCTAACGTTACCCTGAAGAGGACAGTTTTCCATTGTTTATCATGATGGGCAAAGTCTCTGAACTTCTGATCACCCCCTGTATATTTGGATAGCACGAATAGTGTACCTTGTAGTTAGAAAAGCGAGATCCGCTCACCTGTGCATATAACAGACTGTCATCGGTCTCCTCCTTTTTAGTAACTTCATCATCTGATCCTTCATCTCTGGATGTGAAATAGTCATAGTGAAATAATAATATAACATCACTATCACCATCTCACGATATAAAAACAATTATAATAATAAATAAAACTTTGCGTGGTGTAGTTTACACTGGTGGGAAATGTGCATTGATGCACTTTTATTATATATGTTACGTGATTTATTAATATAAAATATCGTTTTCAATTCCAAATAGACAAAATCAAGTCCTGCTTTCTTTTCTCACTGAATACATTAAATCACAGAAGTCAACTGAGATTCAAAGAGCTTAGACGGAAAGAAGAGAAGAGGCCGTTTGATAGCACGCAACCTTCTCGTCGTTCTCTGTCCTAATTTGGCTCTGTTTTGTCTGGGTTTCTCTTCTTCAAGGGTCTGTCATCACCACTGTGCTCTAACTGCTCTCTGTTAACAGCATAGCTTTGTGTCTGCCCTCTTCAGCACTGACACAGAATAAATCTGCTGGCTAATGCATCGTCTCCTTCTGGCCTTTGAAATCAGGTGCCACTTTATTTGGGAAGTCTTTCCATGTCCAGAAATGAAGAGAGCTGTGCTGTGACTGAAGGACGAGCTTGTTTGAGCCGCTAGGGCAAGGGCAATGTTAACAGTCTGACAGTGTGCTTTGAGTTGATGTGCGAGAGCGGTGGAAAACACAAGTGGATGTTTTCGTCACAGAGTGAGCAGTAGCAGATGCGAGAGGACCTTTAGTGGCACAGTAACGGTTCTGGAAGATTTCCTTCACTATCTCTGTTTAAGTTGGCCTTTCGATCAGCTGTTAAAAATTAGATTAGACCTTGGATAAGAGCAACTGTGCCCAAATTTCAGACACATGAAACAATTCATGCCCTCATTTACGGTATATCCCTGAGAGGGACTCATACCAGCTGTTCTTTTCCATTGCTTTTTTATGTAAATGTTCACGGTGTGTGTGTGTTCACTGTTCTGTGTGTGTGCACTTTGGATGGGTTAAATGCAGAGCACGAATTCTGAGTATGGGTCACCATACTTGGTTGTATGTCACGTCACTTCCACTTTCACTTTTCTATATTAAAATAAAGAATATTTATAATGCAGTGCTGTTGTCACCACTTAGAATACTATTAAATATGTTGCGTGCATTATTCTGTGTAATAAGTCACATCATTTCACAGAAGGATTTATTTGAAACACATTTAAAAAAAACTTTATTAAATGTGGTATTTTCACGTGCTTTCAGACTGAGCAGTATTTACTTCGCTTTCGATTAATCATGCAGCCATAGTATATATAACTATTTTTATTTTAAAAAGGCAAGAAAAATCCTGTTTTTCATTAAATGAAACAGCAGTTTAAACTATACTGTGTATGGAAAATACTTGCATCTGAATTATTTGTTTCATTTGAAGTGACAGAAATGTGTTTTAGGGCAGCTAAAGTGTTTATGTGTCTGCTTGTCCCAGCCGTCTCTCTTCAGCAGTATGCTAATGGGTTTCATTTGAACGTCTATCTTCAGAGGCCTCTGCCAAATTAAGAGCCCTTGCACCACTCTGCTGCACTTCCTGTTTGCTTTGATGTCTCTCAGAGCCGTACCCTCCATTACCACATCCCTCTGTCAGATATCCCAAATGATATGTGCCACAGCAGACAAGGCCTGTGGGAAGGATTTTGAAGACACATTACAGCGATGTTAGCCTCGTTACGAGAGCAGGCCTAAATTTGAAAGCTTGTTTCATGAACCCATTGACTGAACACCCCAGAGCACCATATGATAGATGTTTAGCTTTGCCTTAAGTAGATTTTTTTTCTGACATATTGGTGCTTTATATTTCACTTGGATGTTATAAGTTGCACTGAGTAAATATAGCTGCATAAAACCAAAACTGTTTCTTCATTTCAGGCTGCAAAGCAACAAAATGTGATTGTTTTAAAGTGAGGTGATTATTTTCCATACCCACTGTATGTTAATACATTAAATTGGCATCTTGATGAATGGTGACAGAGTTTGGCTGTTCTGTGTTGAGTCCTGAACTGTAGTGTAGGAGGGGAGCACTTCACCTCATCTCAGAGTACAGCTGAGCTCATTAACCAATCAGTCGGCAGAAGTGAGGGGGCGGCGAACACGAGCTGTGATGAGAACGTGAAACAATAAACAAGTTACACAACGGCCTGCACTCCTTCTCAGAAGTCGAACTCTTAAGATGGTTTGCTCTGCTATTATTTGAAGATAATAGAAGGATTTTCTGTGCTCCTATTAGGGCTGGATGATTAATCGAAAAGCAATCGAAACCGAAATTCAGAACCTCTAACTGACTTAATTTTCCCATGTGGGTTATTTCGTTTTTTTAATCCTGTTAATACGTCCCCCTAAAAAAACATACTAGCGCGTGTGTAGCCACATGACTCTGCCCCGTCCAGTCAGTGGCATAAAAGCAAAACATGGAGGTGAACGCCGGCCGGTTCAACACATAGTGATGGCGCGCGAGCGGTGAGCCTTGCGTCTAGGGCTGCAACTCACGATTATTTTGATAATCGATTAATCTGTCGATTATTTTTACGATTAATCGGTTTATGTACTTATATTTTAGTTTTTTCCATTTTTTCCCCAAGTAAATTATTAATAAATGGTCTTTATCAGCATTGATTTTTTAGAGATTTTAACCATTTTGCACTGTCATATCCTCATCAAAAATATACCTGGAGTTGTTTTATTGTGTTAGTAATCCTTTGTCGAACTCTTCTGCAATCAGAACACTGACCCATACTCTAGCAAATTTCACAAGTAGATTTCAAATAATGTTTTCACCATGGCAGTCCTTAGAGCTCCTAAAGTAGTTTAACATCCCGAACAAAGCTTATTAAGGAATCTTTCAGAACATATTTTCACGAAGAATAAGGATAAAACAGAATAAAATTGCAGTGCATTGTATTTTATTATTTACTGGGAAACAGCTTTATAGCTTATGCTGTGAAATTGTAAACAATCCTTCGGAAAAAGTGCCAATGGCATAAAACCTGAATGGAACTCACAGTTTAAAGTAAAATCCATCAGAAGGTTGTCCAGAAAAAAAAATTGGACACAGAAAAAACCTGCTGTGTGAAAAAGAGCAGTGAATACTTAGAAAAAAAGTGCATTTCAAATATCTTTAAACATTTACCTCTCTCATTCAGTCATAATTGGACTGCAGGACTGAATTTTGAACTGGTAAACGACAAACTGATCACAGAACATGTTTGTAAAGCTTTAAATGTTAACTGTTAAAAAGCAATGTTATCAGCTTTTACGACTAAACATTTGCAAACAACATTGTACTGGAGAATCTGCACAAATGAAAGTCTTAGGGGCCGTTCACAAATCGCGCCTAAAAACGCGTGGAAAACGCTAGGCTTTCTCCTCCTTTCCAAAGCGCTCGTGCAGAAGCGCCCCTGAGGCGTCTGCCTTTGCTAAGCAACCATGACGTGCTCTCTCCTTGAAGACGCGGAAATTTCAGCAAAGGATAAATGGATTTGCAGCTCAAAAAATCGCTTGCAGTAGCTCTGCTACTAAATTTATTTCAAAATGGAAATCCATATACAACTATGATCAGCTGTTCCTTTCATCTTGACTGAGCTTTTAACGTTGTTAGGGGAAAGGATGAAGCTGATTGGTTAGTTCTTGTCACATGACCCGCGGGTGCACTTGCGGCATTCTGAAAAGTTGAAATGTTTTTAACTCGATGCGGTACGGTGTTGGAAATAACGAACTTGAGCGCGCAAAAGACGCGATATGTGAACGTCCCCTTAAACAGTTCAGTAGTGCAGAGTTTACAGGTTACTCTTCTTTTTTGAAGGCTCAAAGTAAAGTACTCCCACATCATGCTCATAGACATGTCTATGATCACGCTGAATGCTGTGGAAACGCTGTTCGGGAAGCACGTGACATAAAACGAGGCCAGCTATTGGCTATTCGCTACTTCTCCTGCTGTACTGGCTGAGTAAAACCTCCGGTGGCTCATTACTGCCACACTTTGGTCACCGCAGATTTGAAATATGCACGAAATGAGCCGCTTACGACAAATAAAAGTTATTTAGCAACGAATCGATGACTAAATTAGTTGACAACTATTTTAATAATCGATTTTAATCGATTAAATCGATTCGTTGTTTCAGCTCTACTTGCGTCTTCACTAAACTTTGTCAGTTGTATTTGTTTTATGGTTTGGACATTAAAGCATTTAGACGGTCGGATGTGTATTATTATTTCGAGCTCCCATGTTTGCGCAGCTGCATTGTGGCACGAACACTCATATAAACAGTAGCTATGAAGATCGCGCGCACAGAGGAACGCAGAAACTAGTTGTCAGCACTGTTCTGTGATTTATTACTAAAGTAGCTTAGAATCTCAAAACTTATTATAGCATATTTTTCTACTTTTAAGGGCTATTTACAACCCACAGCTTCACAATAATATAGAGACGGTATGACTAATTCACACACGCAATCACTCGTACTGGTACTTGTGGCAATTTATCTTTATCTGATCTTTATTTATCTCTTACACCGAGCAATAATCTATAAGAAATGTTACGAACATAGATAAAATAACTGCTGATAGTGAGCTATGATGTCAAATCGCGCTTTCAATAGGAAAAAATATCCCACCTTTACTAGTCGATCTCAACCGTCTGGCTGAGGCCAGTCTGAAAAGACGCTCAGGACAGTTGACAGAATGCTGCTGCGTGTCGTCATGAAAGCGTATCATTTTCACGTGTTATTAATTGCCAATTTAACCATTCAAAAAACTTTAAAGCATTCAAACACAAGACGCGGAAAAGCTGAACTGAGCAGCTGGTTACTCGCGCTGTGCTCGGTGTGCACGCGGAGAGAGAGAGCCGTGTCTCACAGACGGTAACACTGAACTGAGCTCTCCTTCAGGAATTGCTAATGCAACCTTTTCACACCACAGACTGAACACAATTAATCATTGCCTGGTAATTGGCCAACAAAGTATTGACTGTTGTATGAAGTTTTTTTAGATAGAAAGATATGTAATGGATTACAATCAAAGTTATCTGAAATTATCAAGATGAATTTGTTCTGACAGTTTAACTCTTGAGTTCTTGTCATATTTTATTACCATTTTCTAAACTATAGCAAATAAACTGATAATGTGAGAAATGTTGAAGGTGTCTGAATAAATTTTGGTTTGACTGTGTTTAATTTTTACAGTGCTATTTTACATTTAATTATTCGGTTTCTGTACCTGGACACTCACAAACTTGAAAAAACTTAAACACTGTGTAAATAGACAAACAAATAAACAGAACGAACATACAAATTAAACACTTTCAAACAGGGCCCACTGGTACAACATGTACCGGGGCCCCGCTAACCCCAGCTATGGCCCTGTTTACAGTACAAACCTTGTCAGTGAACTATGAGGGCAAAAAAAAAAAAAAAACAGAAACAAAATAATCGTTCATTAATCGTAATCGAGGTAAAATGTTCAATTAATTGAGGTTTTGATTTTAGGCCATAATCGTCCAGCCCTAGCTCCTATAATGTAGAATAATTTGGCACTGCGCTTTCTGCTAGGAGAACGTAAGTGTCATATTGCTTACTGTAAATAACAGTATTAATATAATTCTCAGCTGTGTGGAACAGTGCCTAAAAAAGCCACAATTATGGTCATATGGTCTTTGTTTTTGTTTTTTTCTCAGTGATCTGAAGTTGACTTGTATTATTGGACTAAAGAGAGATACACCAACCATAGAGTCTCTGGATTGTTGTTTAGTCTTGCTCCTAGAAGCTTCTGAGATTCAGCCAGACCTCAAAGTATCTTGTCCATCACAGGCCCCCAAAAAAACTAATTGTGAGTTGGATGTTCTCAAGATCTTCTCGTTTTGTTTTGTTTAAAGCTACAGAATGTGGATTTGAATGTTGGGCTAATTCTACAGGGTTTTGGAAAGCAGATATTTTGGTCCAGCTATCTTCTGCTCGTTTATAGTTGCCGCCCTTTCCTTCTTTTTAAATTGCTGGCCTGCCTGTCCTCTTGTTCAGTTTGTTTGGGTTTTATTTCATATGTGTTTTGGATAGTTGCAAAATAAAGCAGAGTTTTATGATGAAACTCTGAATATCAAACCATGTAAAACATGTATTTTGTGTCTTGCTAATGCATTTTGATGTGTCCTGGATAAGAGTACCGCCTACTCACCTAAAATACAATTATTGCACCAAAACAAGGGTTATAAACTTTGCTAAAAAAGTGCATTAAGTAATAAAGTTGCTGGTTTTGTGTCAAACACACCATTGGTTTAGTCCTGCAAAGCCAAGCATTTTCATGCCTATTTCTCTCCTAAATCAATTGAGGCTACAATAAAAGTTTGATCTTCTCTCAGATTGTTCTTCAGTCACTCTGAGCCATCCATTATTTCCCATCTGCATCATTCATCTAAAAAGAAACCACTAATTCAAGCCAAGTCCTTTGAGTGACACCAAATGACATTAATTAAAGTGAGAGTAATGGCTCGCTCCGTTAGCTCTAATTATGTGTAATGCGACTCATGCCTCTTTCAGAGCACCAACAGCTCGTCACACGAATGAAGCGCTCTGTTTCCGGGGTAACGGCTCATCTGGGCGCGTGACTGAGTCAGAGCGATGGCTGTGATGAGGGGAAACGATGTTGATGTCACAGCGCTCCCCCGCACAGACAGGCATGTCCAGCTATGATAGATATGACAGCACACGTTTATAACAGTGATTGCAGGACTCTATTGATTTGTTTTGAGACTGTAATCTTATTCTCAAATCTCTTAACCTACGCACTTGCGAATTACAAAGTCAAAATTGTTAGATATAAACTTGCAATTTTGAGAACATATAACCCCCCCCCCCTCAAAATTGGACTTACCTTATATTATATAACACAATTTTGACCTTATCACTCACAATTGCATGTTATAAAGTCAGAATTGTGAGATATAAACATCCAGAATTTTGATATAATATCGCAATTGCAAGTTTTTATCTCGCAGTTGTGAGGTTATATCTCCCAATTTTGACTTTAAAACTTACAATTCTGACTGTATAACATGCAATTGCGAGTTTACAGTATATCTTACAATTCTGTGAAAAAAAAAAAGTCAAAGTCAGAATTGTGAGATAAAAAGTTGCATTATACTTTTTTATTTTTTATTCAGTGGCGGAAACGGGCTTCCATAGGAAACAGTATCTGTATAATCTGAATCACTTTGTTGTTAGTTCCTCTTTGCAGAGGCTTGCTCAAATGGCCATCATAATATGAGTGTGCACAGGTTTTATGACTGTCAGGAATACAATGTTCTCAACACAATCATTTTTAGGATGCTAACTGCTTAAGACAAGGGCTCAGCTAATGAGCAGCGTCAGAGGGGCGGCTAATTAGCGCCTGTTCTGCGGATTCATTTAGGCAGAGCTGTGAGAAATGCACACACAAACTGTCAACACGGTCATCTATCAGCTCAGAGCTGGTAATGATGTTGATGTCAAGATGTGACCTTTGCTAAAGGCATTACTGTCTGCTAATGGAAATAGAGTATAAAACAACACGAACCAGAACTCTGAGTCACATTATTCTTATATATATCATTACATTATTGTTATCCTTTATATAATCCTTCTTACTCAACACCTTCTTTGTTCAACAAGATAAGATAAGTCATTGAATTTTTTGTTTTTGTCCAAGACATTTTTGTTTCCATTTGAGTGTACAAATAATTATCAATTGTATATAGCATTTAATACACTGGATTATCCAACCTTAGTAATTGCCACATTGTTATTTAACATTTGAGTTTTAGCAATATACTGTGTGTGTGTGTGTGTGTGTGTGTGTGTGTGAGTGTGTGTATATACACTCACCTAAAGGATTATTAGGAACACCATACTAATACTTTGTTTTTGACCCCCTTTCGCCTTCAGAACTGCCTTAATTCTACATGGCATTGATTCAACAAGGTGCTGAAAGCATTCTTTAGAAATGTTGGCCCATATTGATAGGATAGCATCTTGCAGTTGATGGAGATTTGTGGGATGCACATCCAGGGCACAAAGCTCCCGTTCCACCACATCCCAAAGATGCTCTATTGGGTCGAGATCTGATGACTGTGGAGGCCATCGGAGTAAAGTGAACTCATTGTCATGTTCAAGAAACCAATCTGAAATGATTAGAGCTTTGTGACATGGTGTATTATCCTGCTGGAAGTAGCCATCAGAGGATGGGTACATGGTGGTCATGGTCAGAAACAATGCTCAGGTAGGCCATGGCATTTAAACGATGCCCAATTGGCACTAAGGGGCCTAAAGTGTGCAAAACATCCCCCACACCATTACACCACCACCAGCAGCCTGCACAGTGGTAACAAGGCATGATGGATCCATGTTCTCATTCGGTTTACGCCAAATTCTGACTCTACCATCTGAATGTCTCAACAGAAATCGAGACTCCAAGTCTTCAACTGTCCAATTTTGGTGAGCTCGTGCAAATTGTAGCCTCTTTTTCCTATTTGTAGTGGAGATGAGTGGTACCCGGTGGGGTCTTCTGCTGTTGTAGTCCATCTGCCTCAAGGTTGTGTGTGTTGTGGCTTCACAAATGCTTTGCTGCATACCTCGTTTGTAACGAGTGGTTATTTCAGTCAAAGTTGCTCTTCTATCAGCTTGAATCAGTCGGCCCATTCTCCTCTGACCTCTAGCAACAAGGCATTTTCGCCCACAGGACTGCCGCATACTGGATGTTTTTCCCTTTTCACACCATTCTTCGTAAACCCTAGAAATGGTTGTGCATGAAAATCCCGGTAAAATCAGACCGCCACGCTCATGCCATGCTCAAAATTGCTTAAATCACCTTTCTTTCCCATTCTGACATTCAGTTTGGAGTTCAGGAGATTGTCTTGACCAGGACCACACCCCTAAATGCATTGAAGCAACTGCAATGTGATTGGTTGATTAGGTTATATTAGACTAGATTATATATATGACTCTGCATATGTTTCCTTCTCATGCTGAAGCTTATACTGACCCAAAATACCTTGACAGGGTGATTAATGAGGCTCTAAAGTAAGAACCGCAAGCATCTGCTGTTCTTATTCAACACACACAAACATACTGGCCTTTTATGCATCAGAAATAGTGATACTTTATATTTGGAAGGGAACCATATTTCTGTCAGCTATTTTTATTTTTATCAGCACATAATAAATTAGAGTTTATGAAATGTTAATTTGAATAATGTTTGCTTGGAAAATTAGCAAATTTCAAGTAGTCAGACTTGCACCCAGTTATCTTTATAAATTATTTGATGTTATTTGAGAGCATGAACATTCAGACTTGCTACCAGACAGTGCATGTGTGAATGCATCACCAAAGAGTTTGTGCAACTGCATTAACAGAGAATGCATGTAGGAATGCACACAATGTTGAGCAGAGAATGTAACGTGTATATTTAGTGTGAATGTGTGTATTATGATGCAGTAATAAGACACACCCTTCAGCACTGAATCAATGCAGTTATCGTCTGTGCAGGAGTGTCTTAATTATTGTCATACATACATACACCTAAACACACATCATGTTGTCTTACCACCTCTGCTGCCACATGTCCCGTGTATCCTCACCTCTCTCTCTCTCTCTCTCTCTCTCTCTCTGCTGGGAGACTGTTGATCCCCGGCTGAGATCTGGCAGTGTGAACATACTAATTGAAGGCACTTCTCCTCTCCAGCTGTGAGCTTCCCTACAGCCTCCCTGTGTCCTGTGAAAGCAGACAACAATAATACAATCAATCTGCTATACATGCATGTATCATGCATATATTCCATTTCCATTCACACAAATCTGAATGCCATCTCTTCTGTCAGTCTGAGTTTCTGTTCTAACCAGCCACAACTAGGCTCATCACAATGCCAGCATTTTATTAGCTGACACTAAAATACCAATAAAATTTCACGATACTTGATAAGAACATTGATACCACTAATTATGTGACAGAACACTCCTTTATTTTAAAAGAAACGGTAACTATCAGTATATGAAATGTAGCTGTCAGGCGTTTCTCAATTAAAGGTACAGTAAGTACAGAAATTAACACTCAAACACACCTCTACCGAAAAGAAACACACCCCTCCCTTCATTTCTCACAAACATGCTATGCAACACAAACAAACATTTATTTATTTATTTTTTTCACGATCAGGTCTAAGCTCCCTATGTAACATGATAGACCAAGAAACAAATCTATTACAGATGTAGAAATTAAGAATACAGTATCTGCTGCATAAAAGTTGGGAAACCTGTGACCATCTTTGAGAAAAAAAAAGTGAATGTGGAGTATGGTGACCCATACTCAGAATTCATGCTCTATATTTAACCCATCCAAAGTGCACACACACACACACACACACACACACACACACAAACACACACACACTGCAGTGAACACACACCTGGAGCCGTGGGCAGCCATTTATGCTGCAGAGCCCGAGGAGCAGTTGGGATTTCGGTGTCTTGTTCAAGGGCGCCTCAGTCGTGGTATTGAAGTTGGGAGAGAGCACTATACATTCACTAACCCCACCTACAATTCCCACCGGCCCGAACCTCAAACTCACAAACTTTGGGTTAGGAGTCCTTATCTTTAACCATTAGGCTATGACTATCATTTTGTGTAATATTTCCAAGTAAATCAGCTATCAAACAAGAAAAAGCATAGTACAGGACTTGATTTTATCTGTTGGTTGTTGATTGGATTATGAAATATGAGAGTTTCATATTGGAACGAAGGCAGATCTTAATGCAGTTGGCTTAGCTGAAGTGTGGCCTTGTGTAGTCAGATGTCAAGTGAGTCATATGCAACATATGCAAGAGCAATTCAATTAAACAGAAATGGCTAAACTAATGCCAAACTAAAGTACACTGTAAAATAATATCTGTTGGAGAACAGAAAATGTACTGGTCATTTTCTTTCAACCCTAAAACACAATAATATACAATGAATATTTCAAAATATGGGTAAAAGACCTGTGAATCATCTATGCAGAAAATTCCTTCATATTAACACTTACACTAGCCCCTGTTTTATAGACTTTTCTTGGAGTGATAATTACTTGCTGTGATTTTTTTTTTTTTGTTCTGTGCATTTCACTTTCAGCAATGACCAACAACAACAACAACAAAAAATTCCATGTGGAAAATTGCCATGTCATGACTAATTCAGAGGCATTGTAAATTGTGTGGCCAGCTGAAGGTTGGAGAGGATGTTGTGGGCTGCTCAGAGAAATATTTGATACAGTTTTGACTTGTTAACTGAGCGGTTCTGAGCCCTAAAGCTGTCTTAATGGAGTGGATGGAAAACCCAACATGTCTTTATCCAGCTGCAAATCTGTCAGATTAGAGCAACACTTAACACTTCTTGTGCTTAATGACTGATGTGAAATCTGAATACACAGACCTTAGTGGTCTCACTGCTAGATATGATAGCTTGCTTTTATTAGCGCGTATGGAGCCAGTTGCATAAACTTAGCCATTGGTAAGACAATGCGCTAATCAGTCTTATTTTTGGATTCAACAAAGACTAATCTAAAATGTGACCCTGGACCACAAAACCTTAAGTGTCAGTTTTTAGAAATTGAGATTTATAGAACACTTGAAAGTTGAATAAACAAGCTTTCCATTGATGTATGGTTTGTTAGGATAGGATAATATTTGGCAGAGATACAACTATTTGAAAATCAGGAATCTGAGGGGGCAAAAAAATCTTAATACTGAGAAAATTGCCTTTAAAATTGTCCAAATGAAGGGCTTAGCAATGCATATTACTAATCAAAAATTTAGTTTTTATATATTTACGGTAGGAAATTTACAAAATATCTTCATGGAACATGATCTTTACTTAATATCCGAATTATTTTTGGCATTAAATAAGAATCTATAATTTTGACCTACTGTATACAGTGTATTTTTGGCTATTGCTACAAATATACCCCAGCGACTTAAGACTGGTTTTGTGGTCCAAGGGCATAAATTTAATGCAGCTGAAAAAAATAAATAAAATAAAGATGGCAAGTCTTAAAGAAAAAAGATGGGTCACTGATATGATAGCTAGCACATCTGGTCTGAATTGCAGTTTTGTGGATTGTATTCATGTTGAATACTTGATAACTGACTCATTTTCAGTCCAGTTTCTTCTTGTTATGGTGACACTAGTGTATCGTCTAGTCTTTCTGTGAGTGTGTGAGCATTACTATTATTATTTTTTAATCCACTCAGAATACCTCTGCAATAATTCACACAATAAATATTAAGTAATATTATGTCACTTACTGTAGATCTATACTATACTCTTATACTTAGTTTTCTGTACATCTTTAGGCATCGTAGGCTGCTCCAAAAGCTCTAGAAGGCAACATTACAGCAGTATTATTCTGATTTATAGGATTGTTTTGGCCTAAATCTGGCAGCATCTCATGTAGCCTTCGTTATTAAGATGGGCTGAATTATTTGGGGGGTTTTTGCCTGTGAAGAGTGTGTGGTTGTGTGATTCCATGTTGGTTAGGAGATTCCCTGGGAAGCTACAGTAGATGCTTATGGATAAAATAATGTTTATACAAACCCCTGGAGCAAACATCTAACACTGCCACAGGTTCATGCAGGATATGTTTTAAAGTCAGACACTAGTGTTTTAGCTGTAGTGTTTTCCTCATTTCAGAGTTGTGAGATTGTGATTCTGCCCTCTGCTATATTCTTGCTTTAAAGAGAACATTCTCTGGATCTTTTCTCTGTTCTCTTTTCTTTCTGGGAATGAGATCTTCAGATGCTTATCATTACATTAGGTGGGGCTTTGCTGCTGTTTATGTGGCTTCACATGTGTCCAGCTGCTCTCCCCACAGTCCTTCTTTAATTAAATTCCCTCTCCCACAGCTCAGATAAACACAATGTTCTGAGAGAGTGCTGTCTATACTCCATATGCCTCTTCCTCTGCCATCGCATGCGTGCAGAAGAATTCATCAGAGGGAAATGGGCACATTGTGTGCTTCCAGACCAAAGCTTGTTTAGATCTTGATGTTTTGTTTTCTTCATTGTTTAGAAGCAGCATAATAATCAGTTTATAGTCCAATGCCTTCATGTAAACAATCACATGCACTCACACACACAGCATGATATTACAATTCATATAGGGATGGGAATGGGAATTACATTTTAGTTCCAAATTCAAATGAACGATTTTTTTTTAACAGTGCAGTTAGTCAGGACTTCACATACAGTAGCATATAACTTTTAGCACATACAGCAAAAAAAAAAAATATATACATAAAATACACAGTATATCAGAATATATCTTGTACATTTTATATGCATTTTGATATACAACCCGAATTCCGGAAAAGTTGGGACGTTTTTTAAATTTTAATAAAATGAAAACTAAAAGACTTTCAAATCACATGAGCCAATATTTTATTCACAATAGAACATAGATAACATAGCAAATGTTTAAACTGAGAAAGTTTACAATTTTATGCACAAAATGAGCTCATTTCAATTTTGATTTCTGCTACAGGTCTCAAAATAGTTGGGACGGGGCATGTTTACCATGGTGTAGCATCTCCTTTTCTTTTAAAAACAGTTTGAAGACGTCTGGGCATTGAGGCTATGAGTTGCTGGAGTTTTGCTGTTGGGATTTGGTCCCATTCTTGCCTTATATAGATTTCCAGCTGCTGAAGAGTTCGTGGTCGTCTTTGACGTATTTTTCGTTTAATGATGCGCCAAATGTTCTCTATAGGTGAAAGATCTGGACTGCAGGCAGGCCAGGTTAGCACCCGGACTCTTCTACGACGAAGCCATGCTGTTGTTATAGCTGCAGTATGTGGTTTTGCATTGTCCTGCTGAAATAAACAAGGCCTTCCCTGAAATAGACGTTGTTTGGAGGGAAGCATATGTTGCTCTAAAACCTTTATATACCTTTCAGCATTCACAGAGCCTTCCAAAACATGCAAGCTGCCCATACCGTATGCACTTATGCACCCCCATACCATCAGAGATGCTGGCTTTTGAACTGAACGCTGATAACATGCTGGAAGGTCTCCCTCCTCTTTAGCCCGGAGGACACGGCGTCCGTGATTTCCAACAAGAATGTCAAATTTGGACTCGTCTGACCATAAAACACTATTCCACTTTGAAATAGTCCATTTTAAATGAGCCTTGGCCCACAAGACACGACGGCGCTTCTGGACCATGTTCACATATGGCTTCCTTTTTGCATGATAGAGCTTTAGTTGGCATCTGCTGATGGCACGGCGGATTGTGTTTACCGACAGTGGTTTCTGAAAGTATTCCTGGGCCCATTTAGTAATGTCATTGACACAATCATGCCGATGAGTGATGCAGTGTCGTCTGAGAGCCCGAAGACCACGGGCATCCAATAAAGGTCTCCGGCCTTGTCCCTTACGCACAGAGATTTCTCCAGTTTCTCTGAATCTTTTGATGATGTTATGCACTGTAGATGATGAGATTTGCATAGCCTTTGCAATTTGACGTTGAGGAACATTGTTTTTAAAGTTTTCCACAATTTTTTTACGCAGTCTTTCACAGATTGGAGAGCCTCTGCCCATCTTTACTTCTGAGAGACTCTGCTTCTCTAAGACAAAGCTTTTATAGCTAATCATGTTACAGACCTGATATCAATTAACTTAATTAATCACTAGATGTTTTCCCAGCTGAATCTTTTCAAAACTGCTTGCTTTTTTAGCCATTTGTTGCCCCCGTGCCAACTTTTTTGAGACCTGTAGCAGGCATTAAATTTTAAATGAGCTAATTAAGTGGATAAAAGTGTAAAATTTCTCAGTTTAAACATTTGCTACGTTATCTATGTTCTATTGTGAATAAAATATTGGCTCATGTGATTTGAAATTCCTATAGTTTTCATTTTATTAAAATTTAAAAAACGTCCCAACTTTTCCGGAATTCGGGTTGTATATATGTTTTAAATATTTCAGGATTTCCCAAAAATATATTTGCTAGAATATACTTCATGTATTTGCTCTCATGTTTCTTTCAATATATTTTATTTTTGGCCATTTTTGTTTATTTTTAAAAAATATAGTATAGTTTTTAAAATATATATAAATAAATAACATTGCAAAAATATATTTTGCGCTATATATTTCACTCCAAGAAATTATTTTCTTGCCACTGAAATAGGGCTGAAACAATTCCTCAAATACAAAAAATGAAGCCTCTTTTAATTTATTTTAAATCGCAATTATTTTTTTTATGTGACACAACGAGTTTACGTCACCCACAAAGCGGAAGGAGACACAAGCGCTGAGTTCGAAATCGCATACTGCAAGGAGTCAGCAGTGTTTTGATTTGAGGGTGCGGGCAAACGTAAAGAGAACGTCGTGGCGTGTGTCCATTGCAAGATAGAGCTGGCATACCACAACTAGGGCCCTATGATTTCCGCAATGCAGAAAACGCGGAGGGAATCACGGAATCCAGTCATAAAAATGGAATTTACAGTTTAACGCGGAATGGCACCGAATTTGCCAAATTTTGAATGGATTTATCAAAAATAGGTCATTGCACTTATATCAAATCACGATATGGACTAATATCTGTAAATATTAAGCCGGAACAGTCTATTTAAATATGAATCCTGCATGTTCTGCGTGTCTCTGTTAATGAATGGAGCAGAAGCGCGACTTTACACACACGGAAGCGCGCGTGATGCTCGCGGTGATTTCTGCGTCTGCTGTCTCACTAAATAAAGACGTGAACACATGAACAACATCTCCAGAACTGCTCTGACGGTCACTTCATGAGCATTTGACCGTTTGATTTGAGGAAAACTAGCATCACATCACATACACAGAACTGTAAAGGTACGTCAACCCGTCAAAATAAAAGTCCGGTTAAAGACTATTGCTCAGCAGAATGTACATAGCCTACTACTAAAAAAAAATCACAATTTGTTTAAGGTTTAATCACACAACATTTCTTCCATGTTTTATTTTTTATAGTAAATCCCCTTTGTTTACCAAAAAGTTAAGTTAATTTTCTATAATTGAAAGATAAATTAAATTAATGTTTTATGTGTTTAATGTTTAATGTGCATCTCAGAAAATGCTTTATTTAAAACCCCAACTGAATGGCACTTAAATGCACTTAATTAATCTGTCAACTTTATTGTAATTGTTCACAGTACAAGTACAGAGAAACAATGGGTACTAACTAAATGCTTATTTTTTATGTATGCATTACATTCTATGCATTTAAAAAATAAAAATAGTTATTTTTTTCTAAAAAAGGAAACATAGTTGTTCATTTTAAGAGACCCAGGAGTCTTATTTTCTCTTGCATAATTAATATTGCACTTTAATTAAGCAAAAACACATTTTATCCGATTACTCAATTAATCGATGGAATATTTGGTAGAATACTCGATTACTAAAATATTCGATAGCTACAGCCCTACACTGAAATACATTTTGAAATATATTTTGGTATATTAGGGTTAAAACTAAATATATTTTCTATTTCAAAAATATATTTCATTGAGCTTCACAGCTTGCAAAATATATCTGGCATAGATTTAAAATATATTTTGGTCAGAAAAAAAAAAAAATTCTGTCATATAGAAGAGTTGCCTACTGTTTCACTCACTGAGTTTATTCATCTCGAACACAGCCATGTTATTATCTTTGTGATTATTTCCTCTGTGTGTTTATTACGTGACATTTGCATTCCCTGCACTTTGATATTTAGTTGAAGGAATGTTTGGTTTCCTCCATGCAGAAATAGAAGGCTATCCATCATCTAGTGGAGGTTTGCCCCAGCTCTCCTTCCAGCTTGTTCACGCAGGCTGTTCTCGGCTCGGTTAATAGGACAGCACAACATATAGGCCTCCATTCGGCCTCCACAGATACCAATTAGAGCACCGGGTGCTGCTGTGAGACCCTGCAATGTGTGGACTGCTTCAGCCACGCTCATAATATATTATATTACAGGAGACTCCTCTAATACTAACAAATGTGTCATGGGGGTTTCTCTCAGGTCTGCTGCCAGTTATCATACTAAGCCCATAATTATAATGTTCAGTGTGAAGAGCTAATCTGAAACCAGCCAGAATATATATAAATATATTTAGAAAATATCAAATAGAAAAATTTGAAAGTTTTGAGATTGCAATTTGTAAGAGAGGAAGAATGGGGGGATAAAAGGATAGACTGACCACACACAGACAAACAATAACAACCAAAAAAGACAATGTAATATGTTTTTGTATGAGTAGGAGTGCAAATTGTAGCATGCTTAAATGAGAATAAAAAGCAGGAACGTATAGGAAAAAAAAAGTGCAGATCTTCCTCAAGACACAGATTTTGTTGCATTGTGAGAAGCCCTGGGTGTGCCTGCAACAGCAGAGGAAACATGTCTGATTAGCAGCATTGCTATGGGCGTTGGGTTCACAGACACCAATTAGCTGAGCCAGAGGTGGGACCAGCCCGAGCCCGAGCCCAGACACACACACATAGAGACCAGCCTGCTCAGCACTGTATCACTGTGTTGACGTAAACACCAAAATCTTATATCACTGACAGAGCGATGTCAGGATTTGGGTGGGGATGAGGCAAAGACTCAGACACAGAGCTCAACAGTTATTATAATTAACAAAAGACTACCATGAAAACATTTAGGCACAGCAGGGCAAGACACAACTGGGAAACCAAACATTATGACAATCTGGCACAGGACCGAGAACACAGGGAGAATAAATAGGGAGGGAAATTAGGAGGGTAATGAGGGAGAGCAGTTAAGATAATAGATGGAGGAATTCATGGCATGTAGAAATACACATAACAACAAGCCATGTGTTTACACAAGACATGTTAACACAAGAACACGTGGCCAATGAGAATCCTCAATGAACACTCAGCTGTGCGCTCATAATGAAAGAGAAAACATTCAAACCCAGCACTGAAGCGAAACTGGTCTGGGAGAGTCCTGATCCAAAAAAAACAAAAAACAAGCTCCGCTCATACAACACAAGCACGCGGCCTGAGCGAACTCTGAACTGCACACTCACACAAAGACTAGATGATACACTAAACCGGACTGAAGTGACAGAACCCTGACATATAGGTCTTCATTTTATTATTTAATACAAATGTATTATCAAAAGTGGTAATCAAATTAATGCCTAAAACTTTAACTATTTAATTACTCTTTTAAATTTTAATCATGCAATTTGAACAAATCCTTTTAATTTTTGGCAAAGTGCTGAACAACAAAAGTTTTAATAAAAAATGTAATTGCAAATGTAGGTGACTGTAACGCATTAAACTTCCTAATTACGGGAAGGAGGAGGCGGGAACCGGCGGACAATCAAATAAGACTTTAATAATCAAAATAAACACAAAACAGCACGGCAGCCCCTCACAGCCGACTGCCGCGCACAAACAAAACCAAAATACGAACTAAAATCCAGGCCTGGTCTTCTCTCGTCCGTCACTGTCGTCGCTCCTGTTTTATATCCTTCCATCTCCTCCGTGGGACTCGAGACCGGTGGGTCGAGCAGGTGTCGCTCATTACCAATCACTCCACCGGCCTCACCCCGTTCCCACGGCTCTTGGCCCCGCCCCACTCGTCACATAACCCCATCGCCCCTCGATGGCCGGGGGGTACCCACGAGACTGCGCTCTACACCACCCCCCTCCATCCGGGGGGACTGCTTACGGTGACCTGCGGGAACCTGGGGGTAGGACAGATGAGGCTAGAGAAAAGGAGATGGAAGGAGGAGCGACGGAGATGAGAGAGGGGAGAGAGGAGAAAAAAAAAATTTGTTCCGGTTCCCAGACACCCTGCCGCTCGGCCCTCCATCAGCTGGGTGATCTCCTACGCGGTGCCTGGCGGTGGCACTGGACGGCCCTCGGCGGATGGCACGACACTCCTCCGCCGCCCGGTGGACGGCGACGGCTCTTCCGATTTTGGCCAGCCGGCAGGAGTCCCCCGTTCCCTGCTCCTTCGGATTCCTTCACGGAGACAGCAGGCTCCGGCCCACTGGCGAACGGCGCCGACTCCTCTGCTCCCTCACGGATGGCAGCCGTCCCTCCACATCACGGGTAGCCAGCAGCGGCATCACTCCACCGACCTCGCGCCTTTCCCACGGATCTCGGCCCCGCCCCACTCTTCACAGTAACAAATTAAATCGCAAAATTGTGTTATTCCTTAAAATATTGTTTTAAAATACTGTATTATTCTTATTTTGAGAAGTATCTTCTGTACAATATTAATTTATGTAAGCTATTTTGAAGTGTAAAGATTTACTTTTGATTTAGCTATCCAAATTTTCGCAAATTCATGGCATGCACCTTATACAAGGAATTCCATTTAACTTAATGTTGTGGTTCACTGTTTTAAGAAAAAATATCAAATTATAATAAAAGAATCAGTGAATAAGACAAATGAATAAGTTGGGCATATGAATGAGTCTGACATATACACACAGCTTTGCGTTATGTAACAGGTGTTATTATAAGACAGATTAAACTGTGAATTCTGATTGGATGAGCCACATTTAAAGCCATTGTAAAGTAGCTGATAAACTTTAAGCACATGCTGAGAAATAATTGAACACAGATATCTCTGTCCTAACAAGTGTGTACCTTTCATACCTTTCTTTAATGCTACATAGATGTGAAGCTTTGAGAATGTGTTATAAACAGTGTTGGGGAAAGTTATAATATTGCCTCTTATATTTTTACTCAGACCCCAAAGGGATTTTGGTCACTTTGCCTGTTCTCTCCTACCATTGTCCACCCATCATGCTAGGCTAACAGCGGTTTTCTGGCCATTAGGACCAATTCCAGTCAGCTTGGAGTGTTGGCAGGGCAGTATTGTCACACATTGTTTTTTTGCCTTGTCATAGGACAGGCGAGAGTAATTGAATGTACAATCCAGTGTTTCTGTGTTGTACGGCAGGTGTAGGACAGCATCTCTGATAGCATTTATTATAGGTTAATGTGTCTGGATAACTCAGAGTTCCTCTCACAGCACTTGCACTCATGGTTCATAGAAAGTGCTAGTTGACCTGTGTGTCACATCTCTGATTCACTTAACAAAACAAATTCAACTAAAATGGCCCATTGAGAAAAAAAAAAAACCTCTGCATATGGCTGATCATTGTCAAGCAGAGTTTAATAACAAATGAGCCAGTTCCAACAGCCATCATAACTGCCGTGATGTTACCGTTCGCAATGAGGTTAGATGTCCTCATAAATGTATGGAGAAAGCAGTCTAATTACTTAGAATACTTTAGTGTGCTTTTCTGACTCTGGCCTGGATGATTGACAGACTTTATAGACAACACTCATTGCTTCTTACAAAATGATTGTCATTTTAATTCTTTAATAATTGTATTCCATACATTTTAAAAACCACTTGTCCTGTATAAGATCGTGTAATACACACAGTTACATTTTATATCATAGTTTCCAGATGAAATGATCACTAATGGCAGCAAAACTAGTTACTAAAACGTATACTCCTTTTTACACAGTTTATGATTAAATGATTTGTAAACTAGAGGTCTACACCGAGGACATGAGACCCAAGGACTCGTGATCTGTACGGGTTCAGCCAGGCCCAGGTCGGGTCCCAGTCTATTACTTTGGGTCCTGGGTCTGTTCTCAAATGTCCACTTGCTGTCACGGTGATGAATAAAAAATGTAACTTGGCAGTTTTGCATTTTGCAAGTCAACTTGCATAATAATTTAGACTGTTTGCCCATGGATTATAATAACGATTGCTCGTCCAATGCCATGACTGCTGACATTAGTTTTACTTGTTTTTTTATCATCTCTGTGCTCTCTGAGCAGAGTCTGAGCAAAAAATTTTGATATAACAAGACGTTAATTCATACCTGACTCAGGTATTACATTGTGTGTAATACCCGAGTCCATCAGACTCTGAGAATACCCGGCTGTTATCAGAGTCAGTAATCACTCTGCGTGTTTTTTTTAAAACTTTCAACTTTAAATTAGGATGAGAAAAGTGTGAGTCAGTAATTTGAAATAAGGTGAAAAAAAACATCTTCCAATGACTACCTTTGACAATTGGCTTTTCTATTAAGAAGGCAGGACTTATTCTGCCAATGAGTGCTTTGCAGTGTCTCCAAATTTTATAATAATATTATGAATGAACATCTTGTTATATCTAAAAAAAATTCTCAGACTCTGCTCAGAGAGCACAGAGATGATAAAAAAAAAATAAGTAAAGCTAATGTCAGCAGCCAGGTCTGTGTGTTCCCGGCCGGGTTCGGGTCCAGCTTTCAAATAATTGTTTCGGGTAGTACATTTTTAACATTTCTCAGTTCTGCAAGGGCCGGGGGGACCAACTTTCTAAATGATAGATGGTTCCGGGTTGGTTCAGTGTAGCACATTTACGGGTCTCTTCGGGTTCGGCTAAACTTATAGATTTTGATGTCTGCATCACACAACCAGATCCATCTGTATTGCTTTTCTTATGCAGTAAACTTGCTCAGTATCTCACCTGGTATAGCACTGCATTTAAATGGATCATATGATGCGATTTAAATTTTCCCTTTCTTTGTAGTGTTACAAGCTCTTGGTACATAAAGAAGATCTGTAAAATTACAAGGACTGATGAGGACTGATTCCTGTGAGAGTAACCTACAATGCCGTTGTCTGTTTCTGTAAAGTGGGATAGTTCCAACTTTGCAAGGACAGTCTGGCACTTCTTACTCACAGCCTGTGAGTATGTTTACATATTTAAAGAATTTGCCACTGATGATTCAGTGATGATTCGAGTTTTGAGCAGTGTAGAGTAGGGCTGTCACTTTTAGTTCGAAAATCGATTGCACAATCGATGGGACCAACCAAAAAAAGTTTTGAAAATGAAAATAGGGAATCGATTTTAACCAAATATGTACACTATTAATTTTAAAATAATTAAACAATTAAAAAATATAGATGTAACAAAACTCACAAACAAGCAGAAACAGAAAATAAAGAATTCCGAAAGTGCAGTATGCCTTGCGAAAGCTAGACAGAAAATACCAGCAATTTTACGCGCCTGTAAGACCCAGTGACGTTGAAAGGGACCATGCTGCGTTCACACCAAACGCGAATAGAGCATCTGGCGCGAATGATTTCAATGTTAAGTCAATGTAAAGACGCGTTTACACGCGTCTGAAGGTCTCGCGGCGTGGTAGACGCGAATTCGCCCCATTCGAGCATCTAGTTACAGGAGATTCTGAGTTATGAGAAGGACCATTGCAAGCTGACAGCGATACCCCCACCTTGTCCCTGGGACATCAGTACGGTCGGAGCGTGTCTTCTCAACAGCTGGACATATAGTGAATAAAAAACGCTCTGCTCTGGACCCCGAAAATGTTGATCGACTTGTTTTCCTGTCCAATAAATTTGTAATAGCCCTAGCCTTTAATTATGCCTGCCTAGTGCCGCCTAGCCTAAGTGCCGGTTACGTTCAAAAAAAAAAAAAAAAAACACACATGCCCTGTTCCAAAGTTCATTTAAAGTTTCATTTTTTTTGAACAGTTGTTTGAAATGGATTGAATCATTATTTAAGATAATCTTGGAGATTTTTGAATTGCCTAAATCATAAATGCAGCCGGGTTAAAGCCTGCAGTGATGTTTTTCTTTTGTTATGGCAGCCGTCCTCTCTGATATATTTTTTAGAGAATATTGCACTCCTGTTGCTGTTTGTTATTCTCCACGAAATTTCATGCCAATAAATAAGAAATATTGCTGACTTGTGTGACAGCCCTAGTGTAGGGTAGCGTTTGTTGTTTGTCCGATAAATGCAGACATAATGGACTGCATTTATATAGCACTTTCAACAGACCACATGGCCATCCAAAGCGCTTTACAATTTGCCTCACATTCACCCATTCACACACACATTCACACACCGACTGCGGTGTCTGCCATTCAAGGCGCCATCCAGCTCGTCGGGAGCAGCTGGGGTTAGGTGTCTTGCTCAAGGACACCTCGACACTTGGTCAGGTGGAGCCGGGGATCAAACCACCAACCTTCCGGTTTGTAGACAACCTACATGAACCACTGAGCCACTGCCGCCCCACATAGTTTTATGTTTACGCAGTGTGATATGCAATGCAATGCGTAAA
The DNA here is from genome assembly GCF_963082965.1 of Carassius carassius. Classification (NCBI taxonomy): domain Eukaryota; kingdom Metazoa; phylum Chordata; class Actinopteri; order Cypriniformes; family Cyprinidae; genus Carassius; species Carassius carassius. Next base: position 5,198,928 of record NC_081763.1, read on the forward strand.
AATACAGTATACAGTAAGTCATTATAATCAGTGATTTTGTCTCCACTGGATACAACAAATGCGTAGTTTGTAATGGGTTTTATTGGTTTTGTCTCATCGCGCTGGGACAGGGCATCACAGTATGGTAAGGGCCGTAACATTTCCATCACACGCTTGAGGTATTCAGCCAATCACAATGCACTGGATAGCCGGCCAATCAGTGTACACCTCGCTTTTCAGAACGATGAGCTTTGTAAAAATCTATGTGTTTCAGAAAGGTGGGGCATAGAGGAGCAACAATAATGTACAGTATGTGGGAAATAATGTGTTTTTTTAACCTTAAACCTCATAAACACATTGCATTAAATCAAATACACAAAATAATTTTCTTTTAGCACATCATATGACACTTTTAATATGCAGAGTGTTTGGGTATGGTAAATCACTAATTAGGAAAACAAAAAATATCGTAGAAGCAAGCTAAAATGGCATGTTTGCTTCAGCTTCATCTCAATCACCTTGTGATAGATTTGTCCTAATGATGGACATGTGAAAGAGGTAATACTCCTTGTATATATTGCCTTGCTGTTTTCACGGAGTTCGCAGCTTTATTTGGTGAAATCTGTCAATATGACCACGCTAAGGAGATCGGGATCAGCCAATAGAGGAGCATGAAATGACTTTAGCAACAGAGATTTGTTGATTCTGTATGACAGTCATGTAAGTCCCTCTGCGGTATTTCATGGCAGAGGAAATGAGAGATGTGTGGGGGTTCTTCAGGTGGTCTGTGGTGGTTTATCTGTAAGTAGGTCAGATGTAAAGGTGTTAGACCCCTGGTGTGGTAAAATCAGGTTGAAGAAGTGTGGCAGCACTGTTCATCTTTCTTTCAATTTAAGCCTAAGGAGTTCCATCAGGGCTGTGAGCTAGAGAAAAGGGATTGTAGTGAATCTCCTTGCTGGAGATGAATGTTGAGTGTCACTCTTCATATATTAATCTTTATGAAATCACATTTTAACAAACATATTAAGTTAAAAGTTCTTAAAGATCTGTAGATGGAAAATCTTAGCTGATTTCTAGTTGTAGAAGGTGCAGCATACAGTTAGGCTGAATTGTGTGAGTGCCAAAATAGCAATTTGCTGTCAGACCAAAGCACAGAATTTCTTCAGAAGATTACAGATTTGTCACATTGCTTTTAGCAGACTCCTGGCTTGACTTAATGTTGGCCATTTACAGAAGTGGTGTGGTAACCAATCTTCTAATTAGCCAGCATCTGTAGAGTGCTGAAGATTATGAATTCAGTTACACAGGGTTCAACAGTAGGATTATTATTATAATTATTATTATAACTTTTGCTGTAAAACTATGGTATACAATGAAGAACATTACCAATTGGTTTGTAGTTATCAACACATTCTTATTAATGCTTTAAAAACTATCACAAATCATTTTAGCTCCAGTTATGTTTGGAAAAAAGTTGTTGGTGAAACGGACAGTATTGTGTCTAAAATGTAACTGTAATAATAATGTCAGCTTGCACATTGTTAAAACAATAATTGAGATATTATCAATATTAACCGATGTTGAGATGAATCAAGCTCCCTCTCCTATTATGTTGGGATAAATGATTTTAGCCTTTAGTTCATAATTTCAAGTAAAACATTATTGAACATACTCACTAGGGATATCTGATTTCAGGATAAAAATAAATAAATACAAATTTGATTGTCATTAAAATGAATGATCAATTCATTGATAAATCAAAACACAAGCACTTGTATTCAGAAAACAATGTCAGTGCATCTCCTCCAAAAAAGATTGTTTATGTCTGGACAGAAGTATCTTGATCTTTTGTCCCTCATCTGTATTCTTGATCTACTGTATTTGGGCAGCTTAAATCCTATCATTGGCTGTGTTGTGTTTTGCCATTTTGTTGCGCTAGACGTCATGGAGCTCCAGAGCTCTTGCATTTGCAAGATTCAGAGCTTTTGTATTTCTGTATAACCTTTCCAGCTTCTGTCTTCCTAACAACTTCCTGTCAGAGCACCACAAGATGACTGTTCATCAGAGAGAACGGACCTAATCTGCTGCTGTAGTAGTGAGGCCTCTGTGGTGGCTGAGAGAGTGCAACACGCTGCAACTGAAGATGCATATAAAAATCACATGCACATGAAAAAGTTTCATCACAGTCAACACGTGCTACAAATACTGCAAACACTGTATTCTGTATTCTGTTTAGTTTTTGCAACTCATTTCTGTATTTGGTTGTGTTGTCAATATTTGCAACATTTCTCTATTTTGTTGTATTGAGTATTTGCAGCTGCTTTCTTTATTTCGCTGTGCTGTGAGTATTTTCAGCATGTCCCTGTACTTTGTTCCGTTGTGAGTATTTGCAGCTGGTTTCTGTATTTTGTTGCATTCTGAGTATTTGGGGTGTATTCCTATAATTGAGTATTTGCAGTGATATATATCTCGATATCTTTACAGGAAAAATAACCCCCCAAAAACTACTGCAAAAACAAATATGCCAAATATTACATGTTTAGGGCCTTAAGAAATGTTTTATTTTTTCTTCATCATATGTTTTATTGTTACCTAATTCTGTGATTTAGCATGTGTAATTATTTAAATGCATAAAAACTACTTAATTTGTTAATTTTTTTTCTTAAAATAGCCTTCCCCTCTGAAATTCTGTGTATTTACATTTTTCTGGTTATCAAATGAAGGCATAAAACATTCATTTAATTTATCTTTTAATTATTGAAAATTAAGCAAACTTTATTTTTTGGTAAACAAAGGGGATTTATTATTTAAAATAAAACATGGAAGAAATGTTGTGTGATTATTCCTTAAAAAATTATTTTCGTTTCATTTTAATAGTAGTAGTAGTAGTAGGCTATGTACATTCTGCTGAACAGTAGTCATAGATTTCTGGCAAATACTTGTCTTTAAACTAAACCAGAATTTTGACGGGTTACCGTACCTTTACAGTTCTGTGTATATGATACTACAGTCTATGATGAGATATGACGCTAGTTTTACTCAAATCAAACAGTCAAATGCTCATGAAGTGACTCTCAGTGCAGTTCTGGAGATGTTCTTCATGTGTTTATGTCCTAATTTAGTGAGACGACAGATGCTGAAATCCGTGTGTGAAATGAATGAGCCGCGCTTCTGCGCCATTCATTAACACAGACGCAGAACATGCAGGATTCATATTTAAATATACTTTTCCGGCTTAATATTTACAGATATTAGTTCATATCGCGATTTGATGTGAGTGCAATGACCGACTTTTGAATAATTCATAAAAAAATTCCGTGACATTCCATGTTAAACTGTAAATTCCGTGTTTATGACTGGGTTCCGTCCGCGTTTTCTGCATCGCGGAAATCATAGGGCCCTACAGTAGACATCTGCCTGCGGTTCTTCCGACGCCTTAAAACCGAAGTATCTCCATATAATTGAGCCAGTTGTCTTTTTTTTTTTTACTAGTTCTGTGGTCTCCGTCTGGTTGAGGATGCCGCCATGTTCAATAAGACAACACGCAAGGGGAGGGGGAGCAATATCAATAATCAATAATTTGCAGCAAGTTTCTGTATTTTGTTATGTTCTGAGTATTTGGAGCACATTCCTGTAATCGGTTGTTTTGTGAATATTTGCAACGTTTCTCTATTTGGTTGTTTTGTGTATTTGCAGATGCTTTCTGTATTTCGCTGTGCTGTAAGTATTAGAGCCCGACCGATATGGATTTTTGGGGGCCGATGCCGATATTAACTCGAAAAGAGGCGATTTATAAGCCGATATTTTGATTTTAAAAATAATCTGGATATTAGACCCATTTCCTATAAACTGCATTTACACAACATTCAATAGCAAAATATCTGCCTGTTCTATGTATGTGGGCTGTATAAACCATTTTCCAGAATGGACTATGTTAAAAAAAAAAGCCTTAGATTACAGTCTCAATGACTAAACAATTGCACATCAAAAGTATATATTTTTTAATGATCAAAAAACAGTTTGGTTTTAAACATTTAACACTTTTACTTTCTTCCAGTTGAAGCTGGTTTTAACAGTCTGTGTGTTTACTGTAAATAAATTATAATACTAAAGTTAAAGTATTTGCAGAAGTAGTCCCACACTTTGCTGCTACAGCATTCACCTTTTTCAGCCATCTGTAGGCAGAAAGAGAGACGGAGAAAGAATAAGCATGTGTATTAATAATATCACCATGTATCATTACTCATGTCATCATTAGAATTATAATAATAATAAACTGGGATCTCCTACATAGGCAAAAATGAGAAATATATATATTTTTTTTATTTGTCAAGCAATAGGTATTACCTACTTATATTTAACAATATTATTTCAACATTTTCCTGTTATGTCTGTAAAGCTGCTTTGAAACGATCTGTAAAAAAAAAAAAAAAAAAGCGCTTGTTCAGCTCACATTTATTTACATGTCCCCTCTGGTTTAATCATTTCTGACGCAGCTACTGTAGTTACTGTAACTACACTATATTTGCTCTCACAGAACATCGTCTTGCCTACTATTACCAGAAGATTACGGAATCAATTCGAAGTTGAATGGTTAACGTTAGTGTCATGAACACACCACTGTCAATTTTGAGAAGAACCACCTTCAAACAAGTTAATAGCAAGCATTTAAGGGGCCTGCTAAAAAGGAAGCTATTAGCGTTAGAGTAACGTAACCAGCCTGAATTCACCAAATTGTTCTCTGGACCTGAGGGTAGCCTCTTCTTCCTTGCTTCTCTCTTAATTCTCATCAGCAGGACTAGCTTCTTACAATGGGACAGATACATGTTTGCTGCTGACCGAAAGGAGGAGGAACAGACTATGAAAGAGCTCCCGCTAAACGTTTTTAAAACTCCGCCTATGCCATAGCGCAGCGCAAATCGCGTTGTATCTGAAGGGCAACGCTGAGCCCAGCGGCAAGCGCCGTGCATACCGCGTACTGTGTGAAAGGCCCAATTACGCGGTCATTATGTGGGAAACACACCGCAATAGAATAAGAATAAGTTAAACGCTAACGTTATAGTTTGACCTCCTATTAACGTTCGCGCTCTTCCACTAATAAACATGGTATTAGCTTTGTGGCTAATCTAATATAGCAATGCATTAGCGGCTGTAAGTGATGTTACAGAATATTTAGAAGTGATAATGATAGGACCGTTAGCTAGAACTACCACACAGTTTTTATATACAGGGTATGAACTAAATCTACAATCATTTCACGTGACGAACGACAGACTCACCGTCAAAACAGTTGATCGCTTTCTTCTGTAGTGGACTTCTGGCGCTGTTGTTAACTCTGGAGCTGCAGAGCTCCCTCTGGTGGGCACACTATGCAACACTCATAACATGAGTGAAGCATGAGACTCTGTTTCTCATGTTTCGTCGGCCGTTATAAATGCCGATGCCGATTTAAATGCAATTAGCTTATATCGGCCGATAATATTGGCCGGCCGATATATCGGTCGGGCTCTAGTAAGTATTTAGAGCTTATTCCTGTAATTGGTTGTTTTGTGAGTATTTACAATACATTTCTGTATTTAGTTTTTTTGAGTTGCAGACTTGCAGTGCACTTTACTTCACATATCCACTTCACTTCACTTCACATTGAGCTCTCTCGGCCACTGTAGGCCTCACTCACATAGTCAGTGATATCTTTTGTACTGTGATTAAATTGAGCACAAATGGGTTTTTGAACAGGTGTACCTTATTGATGTATTAGACTGATCCATGTACAGTTTTGCGGCCATTTAAAAAATATAATAATAATAATTATTATTGTAACAGCGAATCAGAGTCAAGTATTCCAGAGAGCTTTAAGTTCTAAAATGTCCTGTATCACTCATGGACATGGGAATTTGTGATTCTTCTTTTGACAAGAGATTCTTCTTTTTTTCATTTCTCTTCTGACAGGAACTAAGAGGGATATAACACTGGATTGGGAGCCAAATCCTCAATTGTGTCCACAAGCAGCCAGCATCCTGCTGTCTTACTAAAAGAATGCTAAGAACAGTAAATGTGGCCACTTGCTAAAAGAAATAGAGTGAACAGATTTAGTGACAGATACTTTTTATCTTTATAACCTCTCTCTCCCACACACACACACATACAAACAGAAAACGGTTAGCCTTCAATTATCAATCAGTTTGTCTCCCTTAAGATCAGCATATGTGGTTATTATTAGTGATGATTGCTAAATGATGCACCAGTCTTACTATTGCTGATAGTTAGGGTTAATGATTTAAACAAACCCCAAAACTTATACCAATAATCGGTGACTGCTAATATCCGTGCTATTACTTTACTAAGTTATTTATTTAAAAAAAAAGTTAAAACATTTATGCTGTGGCAGTATGAAACTGCCATCTCCTGTGGTAGGGTGTGTGTGTGTATAGCTGTAATCTGACAGTGTGTGTTAGTGCTCTTTAATAAAACTTCAGTCTGTATTAAGTGTGACCTCAGCATAAGACTGATCCTCTATCCCAGCAGTCATCTTCTGAATATGTTACGAGGGATTTTTGCAGCTAAGCTCAAAGAAGTCTGTGGGTGGGGTGGGGTTTGGGGGTGGAATGGGCGGCGCAAACACAGAATTGTGTAGTGCGTTGTGCCACCTGGTGGGTATTCAATAGGGCAGAGCGATGAGGAATAGCAAGGCGTGGGCATCTTATGTAAGAGGAAGAATACACTCCCTATAAAAAATCCCATCTGTCTCTTCATGCCTGCAAGATTAGTCCAGTTGTGCTGGCAATTAATAGTCATAAAGTAATTAAGATGAATGATTTTTCTTTTTTCATTAATTTTTGTGTGCAATCTAGGTACACGTTTCACATTGTTGAATGACATTGTAAATCACATTATTAATATGAACATTAATAAAAACATTCATTACAGTCATTGGTATATGGACACCTAAACACCACACACTAGGGCTGGGCGATAAATCGATTTTATTGATTAACTTGAATGTGTAGTTTACATCGATTTGTTTGAATGAAAATCGGTTTTCTTTTTAACATCCATTATGATGCTCCACTCAGGGCTCCCGTAGTTCTGATTGTGGGCTTAACCCTCCCCCCACGTGTTTGCCATAGAGACATGCTGCCGAGTAAGAGAAATGTTTTTTTTTTTTTTTATTTAAATCGTTAAATCAGATTTTTTTGTGAAAAAATCTGCCATATCGCCCAGCCGTACCACATACATAAGACCAGTCAAGGCCAGACAAATTCTTCCACTCCAGACTTAAATCCTAGACTCATAAACTACATGTCTTTGCAGATTTTTGGAATTATATGAATCCAGAGTGCATTCTGTGCATGCACAATAAGCAAAATGCACCAGTGAATTGTCTGGGATGGCCAAGCATAATAATAATAATAATAATAACTAATATGATTCACATTATTATGGTTCTCTACCAAAAAACAAACAAAAAACTAATTCATTGAAAATGCAGTAGGTATCTGTAATGACAAGTACTAAAAATGATAATATCGGTATCAGATTATATGAAGATGGATATGATTGGGAACATACAGTACAGTATAAGTAATTGCAGTTATCTCAGATAATCGTGATCTGTGATCCAATGATGAAATAAGTTTCAGGCTATGTTGTATGATGTAATAGGCAGCTGTTACGGATCACTCGGGAAGCTGAGGAGTAACAGAATGAAGATGTTTATTGTACACAGACACAAGCAGAGGAGCAGGTAGTGATGAGTGACAATGAGGATGGGTCCGTGAAGGTAGGGTGAAGACTTCTTGGAGGGACGGTGAGCCACACACACACATACACGGGGAACTGGGTCTTCGGAGGGAATCGCTGGAGAGAGTAGAAGAGGAGTTAGTCCTTATAGTAAGCATACAGGAATGATCTTGTCGCGAACGTGACCGGACAATGTTTGAGTGCGTGTGTGAACTCCGGTGAGGGTGTGCGTTGTGATTGTGTGGAGGTGGAACCTGGCGTGTTTTTAACAGCAGCAGGCTTGCTTCTGTTTAATTTGCAGGACCTCTGGTGTCACATCAGTATGTGTCAGTGTGTGATATGTGAGGAGACCCTCCAGCTCAGGCTGTGGACAGAAAATAGGTCAGGGAAAGGTTTACTCACAGTGCATTAAATTGCTTAATGTTTGTTGCCCACAAGAGAGAGGGAAAGAGCACTCACAGCTGGAAACACGGCACCCACTCCATGCTAATGTGACACAACAGAATGAGTCAATTAGAGAGGGAATGACCATGCAGACGAATAATGAAATGAAAAGAGAACACTAGAGGATTTATTCAGTCTAATCTTTTTAAACATGATTAATGTGGTCATCTGGGACGTGCTCTCACCCACATGCATTTCACTTTAAGTTTGCTCTCCATAAAGAGTTTCTCACTGTTTTTTGTAATGTTTACTGTGCATTGCATAATTAGATTTTCCAGTCCCATTCTCAGGATAAATTTGTCTAATATAAGTCCAATAAATAAATATTGTAAGAGAAACATAGATTTTGTTTAAACCATGTGGTCAGAAAGTGTAATGGAGTTACACATCTGTTCTTGTTCTGTGTAAACACACCTGCATATTTTCTTAGATTTATGTCTTGCATTAATGTTTTTGGATGTTGTATATTGGATGTTCATAATACACAGCTATCGTTGTAAGTTATCATTTAATTTTGAAACTTTGTTGAAAAGTTTTCCATAAAGGAGGTTATATTTTCAAACTTTCTATGCTGAATAGCCCACAGCATTAAAAGTAGCTGAGGGAAGCTGAATATAAATGGCAGGACTTTACCTGTCCTGGTGAACCAGTGGCTGGCGGTCATGTTTTGTCATGCAGGTGCGACCGTGTGGCTTCTGTGATGATACGCGCCTGTCTCCTCTATGTGTTAGATAGTTAAACATTGAGATGAGGCACTTGACAGAGGGACATCACTCCACTCTCATCGATTATCCCGTCCTATCACAGCCAATACCACCATTGCCACCACTCACTTTAGCTTTCTGTGATCCTTCAACCACTCTAAACAATCCAAGCACACCTGCTTTCCATCGTAAGCAGTGTGCATTTAGTATACTGTAAATGCTTTTAAGTGTCTGCTTATATATTATACTTGCATGTGGTAGCACTGTGACATTTTCTGAAATTCTCTGGAGTACCATGTATTATATCTGATACTACAGAACTTTTTGGTTATGCTAGGTTTTGTCATTAGACATTAAGTCAAAAAGAATTGTATAACCATGAATAAATAAAAGCCTTTTTTTAAGCATGGAACCCTACATGGAACCCCAAAGCATCTATTGGGTTAAGGTGAACTGAATCTCAGTACACCCCATTGTGATGTGACTCAGAATGTTCTCCTCTGGAATTATGGCCCAGAAACAGGGCTGCCATTTACCGTCAAATTATCCTCCAGAGTGAGGGTAGCACCCTCTCGTCTACAGTGTCAGCACATGGTCATTACAGGCCCAGGACGAAGCGGTTCACTCAAGAGCAGTCACATTTATGTTTAGTTCTTCTCACACTCTGAAACTGCTCACAGGATTACATTCACTGCTCATCATGAGCCTAATGCACTCATTTGTCTTATCCAGACAAGTTTATTCACTTGATATGCTTTAAATGTAAAACATCCATGTTTCACATAATAATTGGGATCTTTAATAATTATACAATTGTTAAATCATTGTGTAAGGATGTAAATGAACTAGTGAATTGAAACAGTTCTAGAAACAAACTGAAAGAAAATAATCAGATTTACCCGTTAACTGAGGCTCTGGATTACAGGTTATGATGTTGTGAATAATGGTCAGTTTTTTGCACAGATGGATTAATTCACTTCATAAGACTTTTATATAGCATTAGGAGCCACAGGTATCCATTTTAATAAGTTCCTTGATATGCATTTTTTTTATTCTCAAAGATGGGCAGCCACTGACTTGGATTTTATGTATCACCAAGGACCAAGATTTCAGCTAAAAATATTCTTTACTGTTCTACTGAAGAAAAACAATTTTTTTGAGTAAATTAACAGATTTTTGGGTGAACTATTCCTTTAATAATTGCTAACACTTTAGATGCTCCCCCCAACAGACATTCTACTGACTATAAGTAACTAATGAGAGTTGGTCACAGTTTGGCCAGATGATGCTACCTCAACACTACAAGACTGCTTTCAGTGCACAGACTGGTTTAAAGAGGCAGCCACCTACAACAACCTCACAGACCTGCAGGAGTACACTGAAACTGTGAGTGCTTATATAGAAAAGTGCATTGATGATGTGACAGTCACCAAGACCATCACCACAAGTGGAAACCAAAAGCCGTGGATGACAGCAGAGGTTCGTGGGCTGCTAAAGACCAGAAATAAAGCATTCAGATCAGGAGATAATGCAGCGCTCAAAACAGCAAAAGCCAATCTGTCTTGTGGCATCAAACATGCAAAACGGTCATATGCTGAAAAAAATCAACAATCACTTCACAGACAGCAAAGACACACGGAGCTTGTGGGAAGCCATTCAGACCATCGCTGACTACAAGCCCTCGCCACAGGCCTGTGATAATGACACAACCCTCCTAGATGCACTCAACCACATTTAGTCATGGTTTGAAATGCAGAGTGACACCTGCAAAAACTGCCCTTACCTCTCAATGACCAGGCACTCTGTCTGTCTCTAGCCGACCTAAGGATGACCCTATCTAAGATTAACCCACGCAAGGTTGCAGGCCCTGATGACATACCTGGCCGTGTACTGAAAGACTGTGCTGCACAGGTGACAGTTGTCCTAACTAGGGGTGCGCCGATCACGATCGGTAAATTCCATCAGGTGCGTGATTTCAAATAGAGCAGCTGTTACTACACAGAGCCGTTGTTAACTGAGAAGATGCGCAAATAAACGCTGAAAATGAACGTGGATTTGTGCAGATTCTCAGTTGGCTCTGTGTAGTAACAGCTACTCTATGTGAAATCATGCACCTGATGGAATTTACCGCTGATTAGAGAACCGGCTTTACTGACGAGATGCACATAACGATCGTGATCGGCGCCCCCCCTAGTCCTAACAGATATCTTCAACACCTCGCTGAGCCAGGGAGTCATCCCCACATGTCTCAAATCCACAACAATCATACCGGTTCCAAAGAAATCACCTGTGTCCTTTCTAAAAGACTACCGTCTTATTGCATTGACTCCAATCATGATAAAGTGCTTTGAGAGGTTGGTCATGCACAACATCAAAACCAGCCTCCCCAACACCAGCTCCAGTTTGCATACCGTTCAAACCGCTCTAAAGACGATGCAATTTCCTCCACCCTCCACTTGGCTCTTCCCACCTTGAAATTAAAGACTCCTATGTTAGAATGCTGTTCATCGACAGCTCAGCTTTAAACACAATAATCCCACAACAGCTCATTAATAAACTAAACCTGCTGGGCCTAAACAAATCCCTCTGTAATTGGATCCTAGACTTTCTAACTGGAAGACCTGTCAGTCCTTGTCAGCCACAGCACCTCGACCACTACCACACTGAGCACAGGTGCCCCACAAGGCTGTGTGCTCAGACCGCTGCTCTTCACATGCTGCTGACCCATGAGAGCACTGCCAAGTTCAGCTCCAACCACATCGTCAAGTTTGCAGATGACACAACTGTGGTAGATCTCATCAGCAACAGCAATGAAATGCAAAGTTGACAGAGTAAGACAAAGGAGGTTGTCATGGACTTCAGGAGAAACTCCGTTGACCATCCTCCACTGACCATCGACAGCTTGACTGTGGAGAGAGTCAGCAGCACTAAATTCCTGGCGGTGCACATCACAGAGGATCTCACCTGGACCACCAACACCATGTCACTCTCCAAGGAAAGGCACAAAAAAAAATCTAACTATGAGCAACAGCAAAAATAAATACAATAGAGTAAAGAGGTCTAGTATTAGTTTTTAGGTACAGAAATTTAATAAAGTAATCAAATGTAAAACAGCATAGCATATTTGACTATAAATTAAAGATTGTTCTTTATTAAAGTTACAAAAGCTTTTTAAAAAAAAATATATATATATTTTTTTTAGATATTCTTTTTATTAAACATTTTAATTATAACAAACAAAAACACATTAAAACAAAAACACAGCACAGGAAATAATTAACATATTCATGAACATGTGGACAATTTACATACAGCATTTCATCATGTGATTGTACCTAAATTTTATCCAGTTTTTGTTTATGACCGTTTAATCTGTAGACACTTAAAAATATTCTCCCATTTTTTAAACAGGAGCGATTTACCATTGTGACAATATCTCAATCTTTCTAGAGTTACAACTTCAGATATCATAGATTTCCACATCTGAGTAGAGGGGGCATCACTACCAACCCATTTGACCATTATAGCCTTTTGAGCCAACATTAGGAGAAACTGAACAATCTGTTACAAAAGCTTTTTAATCAAGAGCAGTGAGTGATTTCTTTGTTGTTGCTGTTCGATTAATATAAAGACTGTCACTTTAAGAGAATGCACTGAATAATGCACTGAATACAGTGGCCTGCGTTCAGCCGGTTATGTCTGCTGTAGGATACTTACCAAAACGGGCATTTTGACATAATTTTTGTCTGAATTTGTCCATTTAAATACAATACTTCAGAGAGAGCTTATATTTGCGCGCGTTCTGAGGCGCGGGTTTGCGCGCTTCAGATGAGCGCATGCACAAATCTTCTCACTGCGCGCGCGAGCTCGCGTCCTCTGCCTCTTAAATGTTTAAACTGACAAAGCTTAAATTAGTTTAGTTTAAACACAGATATCAACGTGTGCTGTGTAGGTCTCATCTGTGCGCGCGCGCTATCAGCACCCGGGTGATGATGGAATAAATGACAGCTCATATTCCAGTTTTACATATTCTCCAAACATAGACGTCACATTTTAAACCTGTTGCCTTTCACCAATCACTTATTTAGCTGCTGTCACATCCCTTGACATGCCATCTCCTTTTCCCTCTTTCTGTTTCTATTTTTAGCCCCCGAGAGCTTTTTTGTTTTATCCATCTTTTTCGAGTTTCAACGACAACGCACTAACGTTACTGCTGCTTACTCAGCGCTCACTGCGCCCCACCCACTCGCGAGGTTCTATGTCTAAATTCTATGATGGAATATTATGAGGGCACCGGCGCCTATTAGTCCTCTAAAATTTATATATTTTTTATATATATATATAAATAACTTTTAATATACATTTTTATTTTTTATTATAAAAAAAAAATTAACCATCGCTTTGTCGCGCCGCATATGGCGCATACCCACTTTTTGCGCCACTGTGTACAGTGTTTATGTGAAGCATTCAAATAGTCTGTATTTTTTAACTCATGTATAGGTAAACATTTATATATAATTTATTTATAGCCAAAATCTATCAGTAGGTTAGTTGTGTATAGGTTTATACTGTTTTACTTCATTGTTGTATGCAGGGCTTGACATTAACACCCGCCAAATGTGGGTGGATTTTGCTCGTGGCGGGTAACACAGTGGCTCCAACTAGCCTCTTTGGCGGGTTGAATAATTGTAGTGTTTTTAAAAGGCATCTGAAATAAGCAATATGTGTGACACTACGACACTACAACTGCCATGAGTATTACATGCACACTAGTGATGCGCGGGTTGGGGTTTTTTCCAACATGCGGGTCCAGCTTTATTGAAATTATTTGGCCCGCCCTGCAAATAAAGTAACATTGCCTTACCCGCCCCAACCCGACCCACAGGTTAAGAGGCGGCCTATTATAATTCAGCTATCAAACTGCCCAGCTATTTCACTTCAGCACCGCATTTCACACACACACACACACACACGCCCGCGAGTGCGCGCGTAAATGAGGATTAGCGCATGTTGCCAGTGAAGTCTCTATCCACAAATAGATGTACATCGTCTGCAGATATAAGGTATTTCATTGCCCTTTAACAAGTAATCTGATCGGCCTATATATGTGAAATATTTTAAACTCACCCTCACTAACTGAGTTTAATGCCACAGTTATGTTAGAATGCATCTCATTCTTGTTTCTGTGGCGGTGCGTCGGGCTCGTCATGGGGCGCACGGTCCGGAGCGCTGTATGACTGATACATCATTTCAATTCAACTTCACTCCAAATATATGAACTTACCTGTTTTGAATAGCCTACTTTATATTTAACGTGTTTGTTTATGTCCAATATTAGTGTTAAACTATTTAGACAGAACATTTAGACAACTTCCGTGAGCTGATGCAGCAGATTTGTCACAGTATGCACAATATGACAGTTACGTCCGACTATATGTTAACTAGCTGATTTAAATACATCATGTTTTTATATTTAACGCTAGTTTATCAGTATGTCTGAAAGTATTTTTTTCGATTATTGGTGATTCCATAGGCTTTGTCTGTGCGTTTTAAAAGACCAAATAGTTATGCTATGACAAGAACAAAGAGTCTCTCTCTTGCTCCACGCATGCACGTTAATCGTGTATCGTCGATCTGATTTGGCTGATATATGATATAAGAGGATTTTCACAACAACAAAAATGTGGCTAGTAAAAATGCTGTGTGGCTAGTAACTTTGGAGCAAAAAAGTTAATGTCAAGCCCTTGTTGTATGTCTGTATTTATGTAGCACCGTGGTCCTGTGAGGCACAATAAAACTCAACTTGACTTAGTTGACTTGCAGTTACTTACAGTTAGTAGAATGAGTAAGTGAAACCACACTGTATTTCAAGTCTTCTGAAGTCATACAATAACTGTGTGAGGAATTAAAACATTTTAGATTTTTTCCTGTCAATGTAGCTTTGGGGAAGTCAACAGAAAATGAGAATAGTAAGGTGCACTGATTTGTTTTTCTTTTCCTCACTGTTTAAAACTTAAAAACCACTCTAAACTATGATTCGGAAAGACATGTCTCATGGATACCAACATGCTGGAGGCAGATACACAGAGATCTGAATGATATTCTCAGTTTCCTTGGTGACAGCAGGGTACCACTGGGTTGCCTTGAGAAAGTCAGTAGCAAAATTCACCCACACATGCGGCGGGGCACTCACTCACAAGCTCATGCACACACACACATACACACAAACAGAAAGGCCAGCAAGCACTGTGAGTAAATGAACAAATCCTGAGGCTCCACAGAGACAGGGTAAAAGTGTCTTTGCTGGCATCACATGCATCATTTCCTGGTGAGCAGCACACTTCTGTGGGCTTTAGTGCATTGTTCCTGCCGGGTTTATTTGCCACCCTTCACAGGCCTGTCATGTTTCCGGTGTGCTTGCCTTGCTGCTGTAATACAGTATTTAGAGTTTCTGAAATGATTGATGTACTAACCTAGTAAAACCTACTGTATTGTGCTATACTACCTACCTAGAGAGGTTTTTCATCGGCATAAGCACTACCAACTTCTTTTGTTTAAACAATTTTTTTCCAGTCAGCAAAATAGTGCTGTTTTAAAAGTATGCAATCACAGAATGCAGAAAAAAGGCTGAAAAGAATTCAAGATGGTACAAAGTCACATTTACTTGTACAGAACTTTATAAAATACATTGTTTTTAAAGGCAGTGTAGGTAAAAAATGTATAAAAAACTTTTTTTCCAAATTTGTTTAAACTTTATTTATATATCAATACATAATTAAAATGTAAGTACTCTGAAAAAGAAAGTATAAAAATCGAGTGTCTGTAGACCTCTCACGACTGTTTTAAAGACAGCTCATTATTTCCATTCACTCCACCCCCTCCCTTCTGGGCTCCTTCCAAAGCCTCTACTACGGCTCGCTAAGTAATGTTATGTTAGCTATATTACGCAGCTACGTGTGCTAATGACACATGCTTCATGAAAAAATAAACAAAAAAATATGTATGATCAAAATACAAAAAGAAAGATTTACCTGTCCAGCAGAAATAAAGCCATCAAGGAGTCACTTTTCAGCCCCTTGAGTTCCCTCAGTTCTCGCCATCGCTGGAAAGCCACGCTGATATTAACTCACGTTTTATTTCTTTGTTTATCCAAAGACTTTTTGTTCATTGCCTTTTCTTATACTGTTACTGTCTTCCTTTTTTTGCCTGGTTTGCCTTCACTAACTGCATAGGCCGGTACTGTGAATTTTGCTTGCTGTTTCTCTGCCATTGTTTTGGTATTCCTAGGATCCGTGCCTCTTGAATTCCTCAAATCAAACGTGCGCACGCAAGTGGGCAGGTCATGTGTGGCAAAAGGGTGGTTGCCATGGTTGCGAGAGAGTGACAGTCGCCTAAGCCAATCCTACGTTTCGTCCCGATTGGAAATAATGAGCTGTGTTTAATACAGATTAAACGGTCTAGAGTCATTAATTAATAGCTCTTGTAATTAATACAGCCTGAAAGTCCTTTAATGGATATGAACATTAGAAATGTGTTAGTGTGTTTAATCTAGTTTAATCTAGATTTAAACTGACAGAATGTGTCTTCCTACCGAACATTGTTAGGTAGGTTATTCCAGAGTTTGAGCGCTAAATAGAAAAGGATCTGGATCATTTTGGACTAGCTGGAGTATGTTTATTAAGCATGCAGAACAACCACCCAATAAAGCATTACAATAATCTAACCTTGAGGTCATGAACGCATGAATTAACATTTCACCAATGACATGGAGAGCATAGGTCATAATTTAGATATATTTTTGAGATGGAAAAATGCTATTTTACAAATGCTAGAAATGTGGTTTTCAAAGGAAAGATTGCAATCAAATAGCACACCTAGGTGAATTGCACTAAATTGATGGGGGTCAGATTAGTACGGTTTGACACGTGCTAATGCACTTCCATTCATGCCAGAGAAGTTTTCTAGTCTATTCAATTGAATGTTGTGGTCAATAGTGTCGAATGCAGCACTAATATCCAATGACACTAATATGGAGCATTACAACAACGATCAGATGATAAGAGCAGGTCATTTGTAACTCTAAGGAGAGCAGTCTCAGTACTATGATACGGTCTAAATCCTGACTGGAAATCCTCAAAGATACCATTTTTCTCTAAGAAGGAATATATTTGTGAAGACACTACATTTTCTAGCATTTTGGACAGAAAAAGAAGATAATATAATTAACTAGTTCTTTGGGGTCTAGTTGTGTTTTTTTTCATGACAGGCTTAATATCAGCCAGTCAGACATATCCTAATGACAAGAAGAGCCTCTATAACTTCTGGAAGCACTTCTTTTAGGAGCTTAGATGGAATATGATCTAATGTACATGTTGTTGGTTTAGATGATTTAACAAGTTTTTACAATTCTTCCTCTCCTGTGGTAGAGAATGAGTGGAACTGTTCCTCAGGGGGTCTATAGTGCACTGTCTGATGCGATACTGTAGCTGATGGCTGAATGGTTGCAATTTTATCTCTTATAGTATCGATTTTAGAAGTAAAGTAGTTCATAAACTCATTACTGCTGTGGTGTTGGGAAATGTCAACACTTGTTGATGGTTTTTTGTTTTGTTAATTTGTATTGAATAAATACCTGGGGTTTGTTTGTTTTCTTCTTAAAGAGACAAAAAATAATCATATGTAGCAGTTTTTAACACTTCTCTGTAGGATAGGTTACTTTCCTGCCAAGCAATACGAAATGCCTCTAGTTTTGTTTTCTTCCAGCTGCGCTCCATCTTGGCTGCTCTTTTTAGGGTGCGAGTATGCTCATCATACCACAGTGTCAGACTGTTTTCCTTAATCTTTCTTAAGCGTAAAGGAGCTATCGTATCTTCAATGCTAGAAAAGAGAGTCCATAGTTTCTGTTACACCAACAAGTTGTTCTGCGTTTTTGGATGTGCTAAGGAATTTAGATAAATCAGGAATATTACCTACAAAGCAGTCATTTGTGTTAGAAGTAATGGTTCTACCATACTTGTAACAAGGAGTACAATTTACAGTCTTAGCTAGTTTACTAGATAATGAACTGTGATCATCGATTGGCTGCATAATTTTAACACCATCAACATCAATTCCATGTGACAGTATTAAATCTAGAGTATGATTTCGACAATGAGTAGGACCTGACACCTGTTGTCTAACCCCAGTAGAGTTCAAAATGTCTATGAATGCTGATCCCAATGCATCTTTTTCATTATCGACATGGATATTAAAATCATCAACAATTAAAACTTTATCCGCAGCCAGCACTAATTTGGATATAAGATCAGCAAATTCTTTAATTAATTCTGCATGGTGCCCTGGTGGCCTGTATACAGTAGCCAGTACAAGCATCACAGGAGATTTATCATTAACATCTGTTTCTCTGGATAATGTTATATGATGTGCTATTACTTCAAACGAGTTATACTTGAAGCCTGCCGTCTGAAAAATTCTGAAATTATTTGTATAAATTGTAGCAACACCAACTTTACCTTTTGGCCGTGGATCATGTTTATAAAAGTAATCTTGCGGGGTAAACTCATTTAAAATAATGTAATCATCTTGTTTTAGCCAGGTTTCTGTCAGACAGAGCACATCTAGGTTATGTTCAGTAATTCTATAATTTAAAAAAGAGCTTTCACAGAAAGGGACCTTATATTCAATAAGCCAATTTTTTTCATTTGTTTATCCATATAACATCTGTTTTTTATTTGTTGAACATCAATTAAATTGTTACTCTTAAATTGGTTTGGACATATTTTGTATTTTCTACTTCAAGGAACAGACACAGTCTCTATAGTGTAATATCTACGTGAAAGAGTCACCGTGTGCTAAGAATTAACTGATTTCTGTAGTGTGAGGTGGATAGCAGACGGTCGGTTTAGCTAGTCTGTCTTCTTCTTGATTACTTACTACAGGAAGTAGTGTCATGAAGTGTACTGTCTTTAACAGGTTGACTTTAATATTAAAGTATATTATCTGTAAGTACAGTTTTTTTATATATACTTTTAAAATCTGAGATACTCTGCAAGTGCACATTCAAAATAATTTAAAACACTTTTACCCAGTATTTTGTGGTGTGTTTTCTTGTACTCGGACTGTTGAGTTGTTAGCATATATAGCAACACACTAAAGTATAACTCTTTTTGAATCAGCTTTGAGTTTTGGGCCAGAAATGTACTACTTTACATAGTTATGCAAATATATCTCTGAACGCATGGCCAAATGCATTGCAGGTGTTCTTTTTTGTTATATTTTTAACATGCTTTCCTGTGTTATTGTAAAGGTAACAAACCAGCAGTGATATTATTTTCAAATGTCTTTTTTACTCTGGATGTGATTTATTATTGTTTTATTTTATCTGATTATTGTTATATCATGTGCAGTAGTTAATAATGCTGACCAGTTTGTCACTAGCTTTAAGTAACTTATTCTGCAATGAAAATACAGCAGCTAACTGTTCACTAATGCTTTACACATCGCTAAAGCACCCCTTGTAGTAACACTAGAAAATGTGTTGCGTAATTGCGTTAAGACAAAATGAATCACGGTCTGACATTCTTAGACACAACATTGCACGAAATGGAGCTTAGCTAGAAGTGTTATGTTCACGTACTAGTGTAAAGTATGTTCTTAAATGTCACACTTGACTTCTGTTTGTTTAGTTTGACCAACTTTGCCGAGAAAAACAAAACAAAAAACACCTAAAACAGCCTAAACTGGACTGCTGTTCTTAACTGGTCTCCTAGGTGGTTTGAGCTAATGTCAACTGATCAGACCCTCTAGACCAGTTTAAGTCAAATAAAGCCTCAGTTTAATATATATATATATATATATATATATATATATATATATATATATAAAAAACAGAGTGTTTCAGATTATATCAGGCCTTGGGTGTGTACTGTAAGTGTGTGTGTATCATCTGTATAAGACTATCTCTCTGATAGCTTTCACTGCTTATTTGAGCTCAGGCGTGGCGTATCATTGCGTCTCATGCTAAATAATCAGTCCGTTCAGAACAAAGGAGATCGGCAGCCCAGCGGTAAAGAGTCCACTCACATTATATGCACACTGGTAACCTGTCAGTCTGTTGCCATGACGGTGTAGTTACACTAGGATAGAGTAACTGCAGGATGTGTAAACAACAGAGCGTGTCAGTTTCTCACTGCCAGACTATAACAGTATTGATCTTCAGCCCCATGAAAGTTTGAGGAGAATTTGACACACAGAAATGGAGTAGGACTTATGTGCATGTTGTTGTTGTCAGACAACCTGTGAGATGTGTGCATGTGTGTTGTATGAGAGAAAGCAGTCATTTATAGCCTTTGTTTGTGTGTGTGTGTGTGTGTGTGTGTTCAGTTAAGTGTAGTGTACTTATCAAGTAGTGGGAATTGGTCCTTAAAATAAACTGTTGCCTTTCTTTCTTTTAAATTTCTCAATGTTGGTCTTCCTCACCTTTATACTCAGGTTTATATTGTCATTATTAGTTACAGATGTGACATTAATAATCTCTATGTATGTAATCCCATTAAAAGTAAACTGGAGTGAGCGAGATTAACTCTGGCTCATCCAAGCACTGTGAAAGCTTGCACTGATTAATTAGAAGACATCTGATGAAGCACCATCTGCCAACTGGCAGCCTCTCTAGCTATGCTTAATCTATCCTTGATTTCCATTACAGTTATTGGCTGGTATATGCTTAATGCTGGTTTAGCTGGTGGCAAATCAACTCTTAAAATTCTCCCATTCTCTGTTTACACAACAAGCTTGGTTTAAGAATCAACCTGTCCTCCAACCAATACGCCTGTATAGGTTGTTTGTCCAAATCCCTGAAATATGATCCATCAGAGCGTATACGACAATTGCGCCCCTATCGGCAAAAGGTCGTTTTCATATTGAAGTTTTGTACTCTTTTATTTGCACTCTGGTTTGCGTTTCGTGTAGCTCACTTTAGATTAGATTATTGCGTTATACCTCGATATGTAATCATGCTATCATGGGTTCAATCCCAGGGAACGGACGTGCACAAAATGTATATGCTCAATAAATCATAATTTAGCATGATTTAGGTTTAGGGGTGGGGTTAGGTGGTGTCATGCGAACGAATAAGCCACCTAGTAAAATATGTAGGAAATACTGTGAGATCGGTGTAAAAAGCCCACACATTGCATTTAAATAAACATGCGTTTTGATTGGTATTAACGTTATACGTCATTTCATGACGACAGACACAAAGCGATACTGTCATTATTTTTACACCCACTAGAGGGCGCTTAACTTTAAAACATAAATATAGGTCGCAATAAGGTGCTTGCACAAATGACCTATATGGCCTTTTTTTGTTGGAGGACAGGCTCTTAAGAATATATACTGTCTATCATCACAGCAGGATTTGACTGGAATCTTGAGCAACTTTTCTCAATGGGAGTCTTCTCAGAGTGGAGAGGTTATTGTCAATGTAATGGAATATTCTAGTTTGGTCCGCTGTTTTTAACTTGAACTTGCCAACATAATGCTGAAATTTATCTTCCGCCTAAAAGTAACTTCGATAAAAGCTACATCCTGCTTGGAGCTTTGCTGCAACACTAACACAGTTTTTATATACTGCATCACTTATGGTTATATATATATATATATATATATATATATATATATATATATATTCTCCTTTTAAATTTACTAACTGATTTGCATGAGCACTTCAGCTCACAAAAGCATGCTGCAAGTGTGGCCCTTCAGCAATGCAATCTAAAGGAAAGATTTGCATCGTTTGACTGGCACATGTCTGCAAAGATATTCAGGATCCTAATACAGACCACAGACTTCTAGGTTGCACTTACAGTATGTGTACTTAAAGTATGTGTACTTACAATGTGCTTACCAAAGAAAGTTTTAGGTAACCATATGGGTTATGGTTAGGTTTGGGGTAGGTTCAGCGTAAGTACCTAGTTATTACACAGTTATTATAATCAATATAATGTGGAACAGGACTGTAAAATAAAGTGTTACCAACATCTACCATCTGCTTTTATACTGAGAAAGTGCCGAAATCTAGTGCAGAAAGTGCATGCCTACTTAAATGTGTGCTTGCTATTAGTCTTGACATGAATGCTCATATGTCAAACCTCATGGAATAAGAGAAGTGCCTTGTTGAAGTAGTGAATTGTTGTTGGTCTATTCACATTGGAAGCAAATGTGAATTGAAAGCTGTTGTTTTTAATTCTCTTCCAAATTTCACTCTTACTGTAGGTTCACTCTCTTGCTCTTAGCTGTACAGTACATCTCATCTAGTTCACCTCATCCCTCCCCACAGCAGTGTTAATTTCAAAGCTGATAATGATTATCCTTGTTGGCACAGCCACCTTTGGTTGGCTGAGACATACAGTCTAATAGAGACAAAGACCTTGCATCTCTGGCATACAGAGATCTTGTCTTACGTGTAGGTGGAATAATATTACACTAAAACCAGACATTTATAACCTATGGGGCATTCCCCTGAAAGGAAGAAAATGGTCCAAAGGAGACCTGTTACAGAAAGCTAATGATGTTCTTGCAACTATTTAAAGGGCAAAGTGCAGATCATTTGTCCTCCACTATTATATATTAACAGACGTCAGGGCTCCAGACGTCTCCAGCATTTACTTTGATTTGCTGAAAGGTTAGGCTTTTATTTAGTCAAAAGCTTACACACAAGATTGTCGAGGCATTCATAGCTCAGACAATGTGCCCTCTAACTCTGCCCAGGCTCATTTTGTGTGTCGTGGCTTCACTAGGTGTCTTGTTTAAGGTTATTCCCAATGAGCAAATCCGTGCAGCTGGCAGCTGGGCTGGGTCCAAGTGTTAGGACCTTCATGCTACTTCATCCATTGCGGCACATTCAGTGTTGCTGACACTTCAACTGTTGTGAATCCGACCTAAATTTTACATGAGCACTTAAAGAGATACTCCACCCTTAAATTAACATTTTGTCATTAATCACTCCCATGTTGTTCCAAACCCGTAAAAGCTCCGTTCGTCTTGAGAACACAATTTAAGACATTTTGCATGAAAACCTGGAGGCTTGAGACTGTCCCATGGACTGCCAAGTAAATAAAAGTGTCAAGGTCCATAAAAGGTATGAAAGTTGTTGTCAGAATACTCCATCTGCCATCAGACATGCAATCTGGGTTATATGAAGAAACGGCAACACTTTTTGTAAACGAAGAACAAAAATAACGACTTTATTCAATAATTCCTTTGTCAACGGTCTCTTCTGTGTCTCTCCATATCACTATATGCTGCGTATGCTCTTCTGTGTCCTCTGCGCCACAAGGATGCGCTGTTTTATTTCAAATCAAAGCGAAATACACGTAGAAACAGCGCATCCTTGTGACGCAGAGGAGAGGCATGTTTAATAAGACAGTTATAGTATGAGGGTGCTATTCCAGAAGTCTCTATCTCATTGTTTTCCCTTAGAGACAGACGTGTTGCCAAAGAACACAAAGTGAGGGGCCACGTATGGGTTTCAGTTAAAGACTGAAGATCGCTGATGTGCTCAGTGAACAGATGATGTACTTAATAACTGAACTGTTCCCAAGATACTAACCAACTCATAACCAAAAATAATGCACCAATTACTGTCACAAGGTGATTTGCTCTATTTTGATTGCTACCATAGACATCAGTATTTATATCCAAACTATAAACTTTTATCTCAGTACTTCTGTGATAATATGATTGTAAGACAGAACTAATGTTTTGTGATTAAACAGACTGTGAAGCTGTTTAATACATAAACATGATACCTGCTTGTCAGCGGCAGCGCAACGCAGTTTTGAATGTTCTGCTGTGACTTTGTCAAAGATTTAACAGACACAGATGAATCATTGTCATTTAGAAATGAGATCAAAGAATGCCATCTTTGAGCGATTAACCATGCAGCTCTACACACTGGCTCTAGAGTTTACAGATAGTTATAGATAAAACATCTGAATTATACTCAAGTAGCTTCAGCTTCTGGGCTTACACAGCTTCATTTCTCTGCATACTGTACACCCACACAGATATAGTTTGTCCTTGTGTGTTCTATAAGAGGAAGATGATTACAATGCAGCTGTCTGACATCTCCATCCCCTAGTGACACAAATGCAGCTGCATGCGTGCTGTGAAGAGGACTGGTTCACACCTGCTCATATCCGCTGAGATACACATTTCTGTAACCGTGATATCTGGGATGCAGGACTGATGAATTCCCTATGTGGTCTTCATAACAAACTCACTGGTCTCCTGCTTTTATTTGCATCCTTATCCTCAAGATGTTATTTGAATGATACCAAGACCTGCTGATTGTTTCCAGCATGTTTTTGGAGAAGTGGCCTGTTGAAGAATATTATATTATGTCAAGTCAAAGTCACTTTTATTTATATAGCACTTTTAACAATAAAGATTGTGACAAAGCAACTGAACAGCATTAAGTAGGCAAATAGTGTTTCAATAAAGCAAAAAGCCAGTTCATCATTGAATTCAGTGATGTCATCATCCAGCTCAGTTCAGTTTAAATAGTACCTGTGCAATAAAGTCGACGATATCACTGGAAATTAAGTGTCCCAAACTAAGCAACCCAGAGGTGACAGCAGCAAGGAATCTGTGACAGAATGGATAAAACACCTTGGGAGAAACCAGGCTCAGTCATGGGGTAGTTCAATTCCAGGCTACAGCAAAGTCAGATTGTGCAGAAGAATCATCTGTTTCCGGTGATCTTTTCCTGGTGGCCATCTAGGAGACAAGGTCTTGACTGTGATTTATATTAGCGTAGATGCTATTCTTCTAACGATGAAGCAAGTACATTGTGTGTTATGGGAAGTATTCCCAGTTCTTGTTTTCCTAATTAATGCAGCCTAAAAATTCTTTAATGGATTTGAATATTAGAGATGTGTTAGTGTGTTATATGTAAGCCAGGTTAAAGAGATGGGTCTTTGATCTAGTTTTAAACTGACAGAGTGTGTCTGCCTCCCGAACAATGTTAGGTAGGTTATTCCAAAGTTCGGATGCTAAACAGGAAAAGGATCTGCCGCCTGCAGTTGATTTTGATATTCTAGGTATTATCAAATTGCCACAAAGAGCTTGTCAAATACTGAGGTGCTAAACCATTCAGGGCTTTATAAGTAATAAGCAATATTTTAAAATCTATACGATGCTTGATAGGGAGCCAGTGCAGTGGTGACAGGACCGGGCTAATATGGTCATACTTCCTGGTTCTAGTAAGAACTCTTGCTGCTGCATTTTGGAACTAGCTGTAGTTTGTTTACTAAGCGTGCAGAACAACCACCCAATAAAGCATTACAATAATCTAACCTTGAGGTCATTAATGCATGATTTAATTAATTAATTAATAAGTCTTAATTTATATATAGATATTTTTTTGAGATGGAAAAATTAAGTTTTACAAATGCTAGAAACGTGGCTTTCTAAGGAAAGATTGTGATCAAATTGCACACCTAGGTTCCTAACTGATGACGAAGAATTTCTGACAGAGCAACCATCAAGTCTTAGACAGTGTTCTAGGTTATTACAAGCAGAGTTTTTATGTCCTATAATTAACACCTCTGTTTTGACCTCTGTCATATCCTAATGACAGTGACAAATTAATAATAGTCAGAAGAGGATCTATGACTTCTGGAAGCACCTCTTTTAGGAGCTTAGATGGAATAGGGTCTAACAAACATGTTGTTGGTTTAGATGATTTAACAAGTTTATACAATTCTTCCTCTCCTATGGTAGAGAATGAGTGGAACTGTTCCTCAGGGGGTCTATAGTGCACTGTCTGATGTTATACTGTAGCTGACGGCTGAATGGTTGCAATTTTATCTTTTTTATCTTTTTCCATTAATTTTACTACTGTATTGAATAAATACATGGTCATGGTTGTTTTCTTCTAAAAGAGAAGTAATCAGATCTATCAGTTTTACTTGCTTTCCTTTAGGATAGTGCACTTTCCCGTCAAGCAATACGAAATACCTCTAGTTTTGTTTTCCTCCAGCTGCGCTCCATTTTTGGTTGCTCTCTTTAGGGTGCTCATTATACCATGGTGTCAGACCGTCAGTTTTCCTTAAGCGTAAAGAGCAACTGTATCTAAAATGCTAGAAAAGAGAGAGTCTAAGGAATCTAGATAAATCAGGAAGATTAGTTACAAAGGTCTTTTGTGGTAGAATTGATGGTACCATACTTGTAACAAGAGTAGAGTGGAATTTACAGTTTTAGCTATATAAAGTTTACACAAGTGTAGATAATGATCTGTGATATCTCGAATCCCTCCCAAACAACATGTGGTGTTGTTGCTGTTTGATTTTTTTTTATTATTTTTTACGATTTTCTGACCCTGAGACTCAACTATTTTCTGCAGTTCTCCAACGGTGGTCCTTGGAGAGTCTTTAGCCACTCAAACTCTACTCCACACCGTGCATTAGGACTATAAAAATCTAAATTAAGATTATTTTGGTTAATATTGTAACCACTATTATTTAACACAATTATGAAGAGGCCGGCCATATGACCAAAACTTTGTATAATATTTTTTTGATGTTGTTGTTGCTATAAAAACAGACCTAAGCCATCAATAGCTTTTAAAATGACTTAAAATGCATTATATAAAAACAATGAAGCAATAATTATTGGTTAATAATAAAACTGTTAAAATACATAATGTAGGCAAATACAAAATAAACAATTTATGTACATGTTATTACAAATGCCTGCAAAGGGAGCGAAATGCCATGTAATTGCTGCTGTTACACTTACAGGACAATCAAATCCTTGTTTAGGCTGCTGACCAAACATTTAATTCAAATATTCACTTAATCTTTTATTTTTGGCCACCTTGTTGCTATAGATGACACAGCCTTTATAATTTCTTCAACAAAAAACGTGCATATCACAACCCTTACAAAAATAAACCATGGTTTTTTATCATAGTAAAACTGCTTCCTTCTGCATGATTTCTTTATGCTTGAGACTATAAAATAAATTAGAGTCATAATAAAGTTATAGCCATAGGTAAATGTCGAGAGCTACAATTGTAATTTGTAAATAATACAATTTATTCATTTAATTTTTTATTTGAATAAAGTTTTTTTTTCACCCCTATAGTAGGTGTTTTTTTCATCATCATATTTCAGGAAGGGAGGCACAACAATACAATCCTGCTAAGGGCACCCATTTGGCCAGCAGCGGCCCTACACACACACACACTGAAGCACGCGTGGTGTTTTCAGCTCTTCACTATATTGACACATGATGTAGGCTACACATGTGCACGCCAGCGCGCTATGAGAGCATTTCACCACTTCATTTGATAAAACTATCGTCATTCATTCGTATCGTATACACAGACTGACATAAACAGCAATGTCTTTACGACAACCTGTCAAAATAAAATTCCAGTATAACGTGAAGAAATTCAAACAGAAATATAGTACTATTGCACAGTAGAGTATGCTATACTTCAAGCAGGCCTAATAGCTAACAATAATAGTTTATTAAAAAACACAGAAACTCTTTCTACAACTCACCAAAATAAAAGGTTGGTCTAACTCAAAGAAATTATGTAAGAAATTTCACAGTAAAATATACTTAAAAAAAAAGATCTACTGAAACGTTATTTTAAAGGAACATCACACAAGTTTTCATAGATAGAGTTTTAATTTAAACTTGCCAAAACAATAATACAATTTTTTCAAAAACAATTTCCAAAAGTACATTTGTATTTGTGCCTGTAATGTTTATTTTTTTATTATTATTGTCAGCTAATAAAACCTATGCTTCAGGGACCATACTCATATAACATCTAAGGCTAAATGTAGCTCTTGACTGGTTGAGTTAGATGGTGATTAACACTTAACAGTAGAAAATCAGTTGAGTCTCCTTATTTGTAAATGTCATTGGCTATTAAAGTCTTGTGTTTCTTATAATAAATTGACATATTGATAACACTGAACCTTTTATAATGCTTTTAATTACATGTCGATGCATACTGTATGCATTAGTGAGTGTGGTGGTGCTTATGGGGTATGGTCACTTATTCCTTATATGAACTGTTTTAAATGCAAGACATTGATTGCATGAGATTAAGTTTGTAAATGATAGCCTGTGCCCTGTAGTGTGCACATATACTATCTATCATCAAACTTTGATAACTGTGACTAAATTCAGTATATATAAGTCTGCCATATGTTGCCACCCCTCAAAAATCCCTGCCCCCTTCTCGCCACCCCATCAATATTTTTCTAGATCCGCCCCTGTTTACATTTAAATTCTTCAGGGACATTATTGTTTGTGTCCATTATCGAATAACTCACGCTCAGAAACTGCATCTTGGTAGTAAAAAAACAGCATGGTTTTATAGCGTACAGTGCCACAAACAGAATGAGATGATCCACTAAAAAAAGTGAAAGATAGGCGGAAGATTGTTTATTTGAATTCTGCCGCTCTCTCGTGATGGCACGTGACACGTGCTCTGACGCACCTGTCATCTGATGGAGGCGGAACTTAGCGATCACCTTTTTCTTAATTTTAATTTTTTTTATATATATGTGTGAGTGTGTTTAATGTTAAATGTGCCTGTATCTGCATGATTACCATCTGTTTGAGCGCATATCAGCACGCAATTACTGTGTAATCACAGCTATCAATGTGAACGCCATCTACATGAATAGAGTGTGATTTTTGACTTTATGGCACATCTCTATGATTAACATCTCTATAACTGACCATCAGCACGTGATAATTGACTATATGACCAGAATTCATTGTAAATGCTGAATTTCTAGGAATCTCAGAATGTTCTGTAATTGGTATACAAAGTTAAATGTTTTTTTATTTTTCTTATTCAAATTATCCTTATTGTATTTTTCTACTGCTCCATTAAATCACATATAAACCACTTGTATGATATTTAAGAGTCTGTCTATTGTTTTATAATTGAAAAACTATGCAGTGGTATGTTTAATGACTAAATGACTAAATAGTTTGTAGAAGCCTTCAATACAGTTGGTAAATATTTTTTATATTTGGGGGGTGGGGGGGACTAGACAAAGTCTCAGAAAAATGGTTGCAGGAATCTAATTTTTCACGGGATCTTCTTCAGATTTAAAATATAAACTCATGAGACATTTTACTTTCAACCCATTATTTTTCTAGATTGCTCCAGGACTGATTTCATGTATTTTTATATATAAAAAAAAAGAATAATAAAAAAAAAAAAAAAAAAATTTCAAGGCCCTGCAGTGTCTATAACTTTTAATATTTTTGAGCATTATCAACTATGGTAGATAAAAAGTAAAGCCCAAAGGGTCTTCTTTCCAAAGACAGAAATTATGTTTGTAACACACTGAAGTAAGGAACTGTTACAATTTTAAGTTAGGTAGGGCACTTTCAGCTGTGTGTCCCATAATGGGGGGGGGGGGGGGGGGGTCAGGTTAACAGGTTAAAGATAGTGATACTTATCAAATATGTATCTCTACATTGTAGAGACCAGCAGAATTTCAAACAAACAAACAAAAAAGTCCCCAAATTTATTACAAATAATGGAACTGTCCGTAATAAAAAAGCAAAGGATAAATACAGTAGAATAAAAAGATACAAATGAAACAAACTTTAGTTTGCTTTAATGTTTATTTTATGCAAGTCTCAAGCAGTCTCAAGCTCAAGCAAGTCACTTTACGTTCATTTATTACATGACTGATGAAGGTATACTTGAATAATCACTAAGCACCACATTTTGACACATTTTTGCGTGTATTTGACCGTTTAGGTGCGCACATTGAGCTAAAAGATGAATTTACATGTACGTGTTCTGTTCCATCTTTGAGTTCTCTGTCACGCTTTTAAAAACATGAATAAATATACTTCGATAAATCAAGCACGTCCCATTTTGCAAATGTCATGTAAAATGATTTGCACGTGTAATTAGGCTTTTTTTTTTAAATAAAAGATATAAAGGATTATTAATGCAGGTTTGTTTTCATAGCCTTCTTTGGTCATATTTTCCAAGGGTACCAACAATTCTGACCATGTGTGTATGACTGTGGACAACAGATCTGTTCCAAACCCTAGTGAAGTTTCTACATAGTCAGCATTTTTAGGCATCATAGGCATGCTTCTGACATGAACATGGGTTCAGAAGTTAGACAGCAACATTATCCAGTCTTCTAAGATGTCTTCTAAGTGAGGTTCCATTTTTGTTATGATGCTGCCAAAAGCTACTGTTATCTGACAGAATAGCTCATTAAAAGTTTCAACATGTTGCCAGTCAAACCAGTGTTATCCCATTGCTTCTGAAATGGAAGAGATCATTGCATGTATTGTACAGTATGTGTGTGTGTGTGTGTGTGTGTGTTCCATGTTTTCCTGTGCAAAATCTGACTGTCATTCACGATGCATTTGTCTCATCATTGTCTCATAATTATAGTTAGTATGTGGCATGTTTTCATATTGTCCGATCACTTCATTCATTAATATGTGTCTCATCATTATTTATTCTGTCATGTGTCAGGATGATGAAACTTAGATGAGACGCCACACTCGACACTATAAATCTAAATGACTGTATCCCAATATAAAGGGATGAAGGGTGGTGTTTGTATGGAGCTGTTGGCAGGGACTAGGTGGATTTGGGTCATTCTCAGCTCTATGCTGTGTATGGGAGACTTTTGTGCCAATAATGTAGCTGATGCTGGTGACATTTAAACAGATCTCCACTCTCAGCCATGTGTAATACAACAGATCAGCACAACAGAACCTTCCAGCAACATGTGAGGCCTTTTACTCTTCCAATATTTATATTTCCACTTAGCTGTTTATTTCATGAGAGATATCATTCAACAAGTTTTAATCAGGGCAGGCACTAACACTGATTTATTTATTCTGTTTCTTACAATACTGCATTTATGTTTAAGATCTATGCAATTTTTTTAAGAATGCCTGCATATACTTTCCTACCTTTCAGCTACTGAAAAAAATTGACAATCATAAGGAATTAAAATGTATTTTTGAGCTGTAGTAATTGTGAGTTATTTATCATAATGTGATGCATCACAGTGTATTGAATTCAGTTGTGACACATGATTCCTTTTCTTTGATGCACAGCATTGTAGGTTAGTGCTGCTGACTGCTAAATAAATTTACAGATCTATCAGAATAGATATTATATATAACCATCCATTCTTTAAATACCCTCTAGGGTTGCGGGACATAAAACCACAATACAATAAGTAATTATTGTATGTTTGTACATATATATTTGGGAGGAGTCATGATGGTCATCTGATTAGGGCCGATCTATGCATTCCGTTAGTTTTGTGAATTGGTATGTATCATCAGGCCATAAAGAAATGTAGAACTGAGTATCATCAGAATAACAGTAAAAGCTAAGACCATGTTTCCTGATGATATCTCCCAAGGGTAACATATAAAGAGTGAAAAGTAGTGGTCCTAGTACTGAGCCTTGTGGTTTTCCTTACTGTACTTGTGATCGATATGATACTTCTTAATTCACTTCTATGAACTGATGATGGTCCCATAAGTTAGATTTTAACCATGCCAATGCAATTCCTCTAATGCCATCATTTGACTGTGGACAACATATCTGTTCCTAACCCTAGTGAAGGGCCTACATAGTCAGAATTTGTAGGTATCATAGGCATGCTTCTGACATGAACATTGGTTCAGAAGGTGGAAAGCAGCATTATCCAGTCTTCTAAGATTCTTTCTTTTCAGCTAAATTGAACATTTTTGTTTTGTTTTGTTTTTCTTTTCGTTTTACAAATTGTTTGACTGAATAATAACTTGGATATATTAAGAAATGTTAACTTCATTCAGAATATTTTTAATGTTTTGGTTTATTTTAATTAATATAATATTTGAATAAAAGTTAATTAATGAATAATGCAACTGGTATCTAGAATCACAGAATTTGCAATGGAAATAATTGTTATTAGTATAAATTTGATGACATGACAATAGCACATCTCAAATTACATTTTGCTGTATATATTGGTTTGATTTTTGATTTGATGTTTATGTTTTTAGTCAAATTTTCCCTTTCTTCCTTTCCACAGTGTGCTGTTTTGTGGTCCACAAAAGGTGCCATGAGTTTGTTACTTTCTCCTGTCCAGGAGCAGACAAGGGCCCTGACACAGATGTGAGTAAATGCTTTTACTTCTCTTTCTCTCTTTCTCTCTCTCTCTCTCTCTCACACACACACTCACACACACACACACACACACACACACACACACACACACACACACACACACACTTGCTTATACTGCAGTCAGCATGTTCTGTGTTAAAGAGCTGTGTTTGTTAAGATCCATATCCATTAAAATTGTTTTGTGAAGGTGTGCTTGGTTTAAAACCGATGTGTTTACTAAGACTTCAGTGTAATGCCAAGCAAAATCAGTTTTCTCTTTTCTTCTCTCTCCTTATCCTGCGCTTTGGGGATGTATGTGTGTGTGTCTGTGTACAGGTGAATTTTAATAAATTAGAATGTCGTGGAAAAGTTCATTTATTTCAGTAAATTAACTCAAACTGAAACTTGTGTATTAAATAAATTCAGTGCACACAGACTGAAGTCTTTGGTTCTTTTAATTGTGATGATTTTGGCTCACACTTAACAAAACCCCACCAATTCATTATCTCAACCAATTAGAATACTTCATAAGACCAATTAAAAAAAAAACATTTTAGTGAATTGTTGGCCTTCTGGAAAGTTTGTTCATTTACTGTACATGTACTCAGTACTTGATATAGGCTCCTTTTGCTTTAATTACTGCCTTAATTTGACGTGGCATGGAGGTAATCAGTTTGTGGCACTGCTGAGGTGATATGGAAGCACAGGTGTCTTTGACAGTGGCCTTCAGCTCATCTGTATTTTTTGGTTTTTGAGTTTGCTGGTCAGTTAAGCACACCAACACCATGGTCATTTAACCAACTTTGCTTGGTGCTTTTGGCAGTGTGGGCAGGTGCCAAATCCTGCTGGAAAATGAAATCAGCATTTAAAAAAAGCTGGTCAGCAGAAGGAAGCATGAAGTGCTCCGAAATTTCTTGGTAAATGGGTGGAGTGACTTTGATTTTCAAAAAACACAATGGACCAACACCAGCAGATGACATTGCACCCCAAATCATCACAGACTGTGGAAACTTAACAGTGTACTTCAAGCAACTTGGGCTATGAGCTTCTCCACCCTTCATCCAGACCCTAGGACCCTGATTTCCAAAGGAAATACAAAACTCTCATCTGAAAAGAGGACTTTGGGCCAATGGGCAACAGTCCAGTTCATCTTCTCTTTAGCCCATGTAAATGCCTCTGACGTTGTCTGTGATTCAGGAGTGGCTTAACAAGAAGAATACGACAACTGTATCCATATTCCTTGTAGACGTGCCGGAATTCTGTAATGCGATATATCATGGTAATGAATATTCACAATTTTGTTATCGTGGGCACTTCTAAATACGGTGAATAATTATATATTACACATTTTTCAGAATTTGGAATGCATTTTAAGAATACTTTTCCCATCAACTGGTAAAACTGCACTACACCGCTGTATACTGCTTGAAAGAGTGTGCGCTCAGATGTAAACAAGCACGCATGAGAAGCACATGGAGGATCACGTGAGAGACGCGCTGAATGAAAGCACATTCACTCTCTGAGAGCAAATGCGCTAAACTGCAGAAAATGCAGCCCTTACCCTGGAAACCACATAAATAAAGCAGTTGCGCTACTGTCTAAAACGTATATAAATAGTCATTTAGATTTGTGGATTTGCAATGGTGTTCATCACAGCCAAATAATAATTTAATTTGGAATACAACATGCTCTAGATCAGGGGTCTCAAACTCAATTTACCCGGGAGCCGCTGGAGGTCGAGTCTGGGTCAGGCTGGGCCGCATCAAGTATTCCACAAAAAAGGAGCACAACTGATCCAATCATCACAATCTTTATTATTAACAGTTCTTCAACATTAACATTTCTTCCAAACATGAACTGTTCCTCTGAAGTTGAACATACCTTTCGGAACGTTTTTTTTTTAACATGAATGGTTCTTCGGAACATAGGCTTCTCTTGCCTACTCCTTGCTGCCAGAGACCTGGCAGAGCTTCCTCTCACACAGCTGAGACACATTTGGCTTGAGGGGAAACAGTTGAAACCCTCAGTATGGCTTGAAGATGCTTATCAGTAAGTCTGGACCTGTACTTTGACTTATTGAAGTTCATGGTGGAGAAGAGCTTTTCACATAGATAGGTGCTACCAAAAAGGCACATGGTCTGCTTGAACATCCTGGAGAGCTCAGGGAAGGTGGGTGGCAATTCTCTCAAAAACTGTCCAAGCTTGTCTGTGTTTCCACTCACCTCCCTGAACTTGACTTTGAGTTCAGAATTGCACTGCAGGTCAGTGAGCTCCATTTGAAGTACAGGAGGAGCATCTTGCACATCAAAGGAGATGGGGTCAGCAAAAAGTTGAAAAGTGGCTCTGTGTGTCTTGAAGTCTGCAAACCTCCGATCAAATTCCTTCTGTAGCTTCATAAGGGCATCAGCATACTTCTCACCACTGAATGGTGTGCCCACATCCATGAGTGCCTTGCATGCAGGGAAATGGCAGAGGTTTGTCTGAGAAAGCTGGGCTTTCCATAACACAAGTTTTGTGGAGAATGCTCTCATATTGTCATAGGCAGCACTGACAAGCTGCCCCTGGCCTTGTAGCTTCTTGTCCAGTACATTCAGTTCCTGTGTGATGTCAACAAGAAAAGCAAAGTCCATGAGCCATTTGGAATCACTTAACAGAGGAACAGCCATCCCATCCTTCTCCATGAAGGCTTTCACTTCTGCACGCAACTCAAAAAACCTCTTCAAGACGTTTCCCCTACTGAGCCAACGTACCTCTGTGAAGTAGAGCACATCCTCATATTCTGACTCCATTTTTGTCAATTTTTCAGTGGCAGTTTATGTTAAGTAATGAATGTTAACTCATGAAGCCCTAATGTAAAGTCTGAATGAACAATAAAGAATCAAAACACTTTCAAACAATATCCAGAGCAGGGGTCTTACACTCGCGGCCTGCGGGTCACTTGAGGCCCGCAGGATATTTTGGACACTTATGGGCTACCATAGATCTCATGTTCTACCGCAGAACAAGCCAATGAGCGAACGAGCCGTCTCGCCTATGGCTATGTACTGCTGCAAATGCGCTTTACAAAAATACAAAATTAAGGATAATTTTTTGCTTCAGTATTTCGTGAAAAGAGACTTTTCCCGTAGCGTCTTAGCTAAGACGCAGTACGAGAGAGCTCTCGTAAGAGAACCAATTTCTTTGATGTGCTGAGTCAAACGAGTCGGTTCATGAAAAAGAGCCGGAATGTCCAAGTACTTCGCGGTTGGTTTGACAACTGTTGACAACAAACGCGTGATCTCATGAGATCTATGGTAGCCCATAAGTGATAACAAAATAAAACTAAAGTGCGGCGAGCACGGCATACGCAACGACTCAGCAAAAAGGTGCGTTTCAGAATAACTCGCGGGCTGCATTAACACTAAACTTAGATGTCAAGTGGGGGGCCACAAAATATCATCCTGCGGGCCTCAAGTGACCCGCAGGCCGCGAGTGTAAGACCCCTGCTCTGGATATTGTTTGAAAGTGTTTTGATTCTTTATTGTTCATTCAGACTTTACATTAGGGCTTCATGAGTTAACATTCATTACTTAACATAAACTGCCACTGAAAAATTCTTATGAACATTCGTTAATATTAGTTATTCCAATATGTAATAACACGTTAAAATCAAAAGTTGCAACTGTGTTATTTAATGAGCTAACATGAACTAAAACTTGTATTTTTTTTTTACAAAGATTAATACCTTCTTTAGCAAATGTAGCTATTGCTCATTTTGAATGTTAATGCATTAACTAAGGTTAACTAATGAGGTCTTATCGTAAAGTGATACCAATAGTTCTTTAGTTCTTTTGCACTTTAATCTGTGTAAAACTTAAAATTGTATATATTTTTCTCTATTGCTTTATTGTATTTAAATGTTCAGTTATACGAAAATATACGTTTCACGAAATACTGAAGCAAAAAATTATCCTTAATTTTGTATTTTTGTAAAGCGCATTTGCAGCAGTACACAGCCATAGGCGAGACGGCTCGTTCGCTCATTGGCTTGTTATGCGGCAACTGCACAGCCTATCGAGCGAGCTTCCCGCCGAAACGGGTGTGGCCCATCCTATAAAAGGAGCTCAAAGGCTGACTCACCTGATTTATTTCATCACCGAAGTGAACCAGAGTGAATCGTACGCACGGCAGAGAACGCAGTACTCGTTCGCTCTTCTAGAGAGAACCGAGGTTACGTTTAGTAACCGAGTACGTTCTCTTACGAGAGCTCTCTCGTACTGCGTCTTAGCTAAGACGCTACGGGAACCCAATGTAAAACGCCGTGCGCACAGGGATCACACACCAATAATCCTAAAGCAACGCCCAGGATTTACAGTGCACAGTCACCTGAGGGACTCACAGAGAGTCCAGGACAGGAAGGGGGGAAGCCCTCCGTCCCATATATAGCAGCATCTGTAGATGTGGCAATATGACATCACACAGCCGAGGCAAGGCCTGACCAATGTGGCAATGCGGGTCTCACGCAATACTGCCCATATAACAGTCGGCAGCGCATAACGCTCACGAACTCAGAGTTCCCTTCAGGGCCCTGATTCGACTATACCGACAGCAGCCTTGCTTGCAAGGCGGGAACCTCCAGGTTATAGAACCTGATAAATGTAGACGGCGAGGCCCAACCTGCCGCCATACATATATCCTGCAAGGAGATCCCAGTAGACCACGCCCACGACGAGGCGACGCCCCTTGTGGAGTGTGCTCTGATGCCCAGCGGGCACTGAAAGCCCCTGGAAGCGTAAGCTAACGCTATAGCGTCAACTATCCATCTGGATAGAGTCTGTCTCAAAACTGAAGGCCAGCAGCTTCAGAAGTGGCTCGTCCCGCTGATATGCTTCTCAGACGGCGCTTGCTTCCTTCGTGATCCAGCGATGCGTGAGCTTCGCTGAAGAGATGAAAAATCAGGTGAGTCAGCCTTTTCGAGCTCCTTTTATAGGATGGGCCACACCCGTTTCGGCGGGAAGTGGCAAGAAGTGCGCGAAGCGCCCTTATTGGTCTGATGTTGCATCAACCTGCGCTCAATAGGCTGTGCAGTTGCCGCAGAACAAGCCAATGAGCGAACGAGCCGTCTCGCCTATGGCTGTGTACTGCTGCAAATGCGCTTTACAAAAATACAAAATTAAGGATAATTTTTTGCTTCAGTATTTCGTGAAAAGAGACTTTTCCCGTAGCGTCTTAGCTAAGACGCAGTACGAGAGAGCTCTCGTAAGAGAACCAATTTCTTTGATGTGCAAATTAAATCTCAATACCGTATACCGTGATAAAAGCATTAGCAATTAATCACAACATGAAAATTTGATACCGGCATATCCCTAATTCCTTGACACGTCTGTATGCCTTGACCCCAGCCTCAGTCCATTCCTTGTGTAGTTCACTCAAATTCTTGAATCGACTTTTGCCAGCTTCTTTGGCAATGAATGTTTGTATCTTACCCTCCTTGTGAAGGGTGTCAATGATTGTCTTCTGGACAACTGTCAGATCAGCAGTCTTCCCCATGATTGTGTAGCCTAGTAAACCAAACTGAGAAACCATTTTGGAGGCTTAGGAAACCTTTGCAGGTGTTTTGAGTTGATTAGCTGATTGGCATGTGACCATATTCTAATTTATTGTGATCTTGAATCAATGGGTTTTTGTTAAATGTGAGCCAAAATCAACACAATTAAAAGAACCAGAGACTTAAACTACTTCAGTCTCTGTGCATTGAATTTATTTAATACACGAGTTTCACAATTTGAGTTGAATTACTGAAATAAATGAACTTTTCCACAACTTTCTAATTTATTGAGATGCACCTGTATGTGCTTCTCATCTCTGCTGTGAAGACAGCTGCTTGTGGTTTGCCGTAGATGAGCACCGTGGGCCAATAGTGGTTAAATATGACCTCTTGGCCCCTGCATGTCCCCTGAGTGCGGCTTACTCAGACATCCAGAAAAAACCCACACAAAGCCAGTTATGTGTTTTCTTTTAACCCTTCTCTAGATTAGTCTCACATTAGTCTCTAAACCACATTACAAAGAAGCTTCATAGAGGTTTACATACTTGTACTGGTTGTTTTAATCGGTCTAAATTGCTATCAAGATTATTTTCCTGCACAACACTAAAGGAGATACAGTAGATAGTAGATATTTTGCTGTACAGGTTTCTCTTTCCCATATAAATAAATAAATAAATAAGCCATTGTCAAAAAATCAATAAATCAATAAATAAATTGGTTACAGCCAAATGTAGTAGTTTTTCCTCAAGTTATATTTATGGTTTTGTTAGAACCTTACATTTTCATTTAATATAAATCAAAAATATTTATTTTTACAAGGTTAAAACATTCATAAAGAAAGTAAAAAGATCATTTATAATGAAGATGTTCATCTTTACATTTATTTTTTAATTCATTTTTGCAGGTTAAATAAATGACAGTCGTTTCACTTTTTTCAGTGAACAACGGCAGCCAACAGTGACCAGGGTCTGTCAAACCTCAAAAAAGAGAAAAATAAAAAATTCAGAAAAATTTGCATAATAATATTCTGAGGTCATATGTTGACTTTGTGTACGGAAATGACTAAACATTAGAGTTTTTGAAACACCTGATCCTTAACAGTATTTGATGACATGTGAATGCAATCCATTTCTTTGTCCTGGATTTTGTCTTTTTTTTCTCTCAGTATCTTGGAGAAGCTGGAGACTCTCAGTGTGTTTGTGATTGCGTGTGAGTCAGAGGGTCAGAGCTGCTGATCTCATAAGCTCTTCTCCTCCTGGTGTGAGCATGTGCTCCATTATGACCCTAAAGCTGCATCATCCAGCCCTGCCATCATGGGCTTTCATCTGAACACTGCTCATTTCACATCTCTTTTCTCTGTTGCCCTCGCGCTTCATCTTTCTTCAGCCAATGCTTGAACCCTCAAGACATAAGGATAAACCATCTCCACTCTCATTTAAAGCTACAGTATTCAATTTTTGTGCCACCTTCATTTTCGGATAAAAATGTGAGTGAGTTGCATGTGCAAGAACCTGCTGGCTATGCTAGGTTGTTGTGGGTGGTTGCTGGGGTTTTTTTTTTTATTTTTTTATTCTATTGTGTTGAATTTGAAGTAGAAACTTGGTAGGCGTAATAACTTTCCTTTTATTTTCTTCTATGAGCTCACTTGGCCATGACAACCCCTGGAACTGTCCCCTTAGACTTCTGTCCTACCAACTTCTTTGACTTTTAACTCTGCAAAACACAGAACAAAATATATTTTATATGAGGTTGCTAGAGTTTGCTGGGTGGTTTTTAACATGTTACTTAATGTGGTTGTTTTGTGCCACTACCATCTCTAAATATTAGTTTTGAATAGTCATCATCTCATGTGTTTGCACATTATTCAGATGACATTTATTCACATTTCATTTCTTAAACAAATAGTTAACCCACAAAATGAAAATCTGTTCATGATATAGGTAAGTGTGCCTATTCATGGTAACAGAGATGTCAACTGATGGACTGGAGAAGTGTGGATTATTTGCAGATTATTGTGATGTTTTTATCAGCTGTTTGGACTCTCATTGTGACGACACCCATTCACTGCAGTGAATCCATTGGTTTGGCGCAGTGAATCCATTGGTTTGGCACCCATTCACTGCAGTGAATCCATTGGTTTGGCACCCATTCTTGGTTTGGCACCCATTCACTGCAGTGGATCCATTGGTGAACAAGCGATGTAATGCTACATTTTTACATGCTACAATGTTAAAAAAAACATTTTTTAACAAACTATTCCTTTAATGTGTTTATGTATATATATATATATATATATATATATATATATATATATATATATATATATATATATATATATATTTAAACCATAGTGTGCTGTCTGTATCTATACTCTCAGACAGAAAAAAAAGTGTGGGGTGGGGGGGGGCATTTGTGCCGCCTTTTCATAATAGTATAATACGAGTACATATTACTACCTTAATGATACATGTTACTACACTCTAAAAATGGCTGTGTTAAAAATAACCCAATTGGCAACCCAGCGCTGGGTAAATATTGGACAGAACACTGGGTTATTGAGAAGTCATTTTTACCATTTGTGTGTTTGCATTTTTATGGTTCTGGGTTATAATTGCTGGGTTATTCTCATAATTTCTCTTTTGCTTAACAAAGCAATCATGGATTAATAAATAATGAAGAATATAGGGTATTTAGACTGTTAAAAAATAATTTTAATGCCATCTGACATTCACAAATTTGTACCAATGACAAACAACATGCAATTTTCCCTTTTTTTTGTTTCCAGCAAATGCAGAATAATAATAATTCACAGAAATACAGTTGAAATAAATAAGAAAATTATTTCTGAATGACCTGTGTCTGTTTAACTATTAGATTTTAACATGTTTAGCTATTTAAATACACAGTGAAATGACATTGACAATTAACATTTTTTTTATTTAAAATGTTAAATAATTTAAAGATGTCCTAAAACTTATATCAAGTATATAAAGACTCCTATGTAGGTAGATGTGCACTGCTTAGGGTAGTTCAACACCAAAATGAGAATTCTGTCATTTATTACTCACCCTCATGTTACAAACCCCTAAGACCTTCGTTCATCTTCAGAACACAAGTTAAGATATTTTCGATGAAATTCGAGAGCTTTCAGACCAGGGTGAATAATTAATGACAATTTTCATTTTTAGGTGAACTATTGTCAAACACTTAAGCTTTGAGGCAAAGATCTACACCTGAGAGCAGTGTACTCTGCTATAGAGCCTGTCTATGGAAGGACAATTTTTAAAAGGAATTGCAAATTATATTTTCAATTGTGTTTTCCACATGTGACAAATCGTGACATAATCCAAACACAATTGCAAATCTTGAACAAAAACACTGTTTCAAAAACACTGAACAAAAATTACTGTTTCAGTTTTCATGAATGCACAGTGACTGCCAAATTTCAAATGGAAAAGACAAGTCAGTTTGCAGCTGTATTTTCCATGTATTATGAGTAATAAGCCTGTCA
The DNA here is from genome assembly GCF_963082965.1 of Carassius carassius. Classification (NCBI taxonomy): domain Eukaryota; kingdom Metazoa; phylum Chordata; class Actinopteri; order Cypriniformes; family Cyprinidae; genus Carassius; species Carassius carassius. The sequence continues at coordinate 5,240,021 of NC_081763.1, forward strand.
TATTGAACAAATACTGCATCATAGCAGCTTTACAGTATTAAATAGGAAAATAGTGTGTAATAATGCAAAGGGACAAAAGTAAACACTCAGTTTTCAGTTAAAGTCAGTGATGTATCGTCCCTCTGTGCAATCAAGTTGATGATATCGCTTGATATTAATTGTCTCCAACTAAGCAAGCCAGAGGCAACAGCGGCAAGGAACCGAAACTCCATCGGTGACAGAATGGAGAAAAAAACCTTGGGAGAAACCAGGCTCAGTTGGGGGGCCAGTTCTCCTCTGACCAGACGAAACCAGTAGTTCAATTCCAGGCTGCAGCAAAGTCAGATTGTGCAGAAGAATCATCTGTTTCCTGTGGTCTTGTCCTGGTGCTCCTCTGAGACAAGGTCTTTACAGGGGATCTGTATCTGGGGCTCTAGTTGTACTGGTCTCCGCTGTCTTTAAGGGATGTAGAGGTCCTTTCTAGGTGCTGATCCAGCATCTGGTCTGGATACGTACTGGATCCGGGTGACTGCAGTGACCTCGAAATAAGAGAGAAACCGCCTAATGTTAGCATAGATGCATCATAAGAACAAGTACATGATGTGTTATTAATTACCATGTCTGTTTTTTCACTGTGTCGCACATGTTACCTGCCAAAACTCAAATGGAATCGCAATTACTTTAGCATCTGAATTTTCAGTGCCTCATATTGAAAGCTGTACATTTTTGTCAGAGGTGGGACCATACTATGGAGAGTGTTTGTACTGGGAGGTGACGTCACTCAAAGACAATTGTGCCAAATGCTTTGAACAATGGAGGTTAAGGCACTACTAAAGGCAGCTGCTGCTCCGAGAGATGCGTGTTAAAGAACAGACAGTGCAACCCGGATCTCCCTATATTCTTGGCACCTTACACAACAAATAATTCTGTCATTTTTACCCCAAATGCAGCTACTATCCCCTGCTAACAGTGGAGCCACATGGTACTATTGGTCAATATTAACCAAATGCTTTTCACCTGAGGAATAAAATATAGGGTAAGATACAAATAGGAAAATAAGAGTAGAACTGCAATGTTGTTTTGCTGACGCGCATCAGAGTGCAAACAGTGAGAGATTTGGGGTAAAAACTACAAAATATCTCCCAATACAAACACGCCCCATAGTATAGTCCCACGCTTGACACAAATTGACAGCTTTCTGTGTAAGGCATCTGAAATTCAAATGTTTTTCAATTGCGTTTTGGACTATGTCACAATATATGCGTCCACGTGTGGGAAAATGAAATTAAATATACAATTTGCAATTCCTTTTGAAAATTGTCCAGAATATCCTTACCTGTCCATTGATTATGATCAATGCCTGAGAGATCTGCTGGCATTTTCAAATCACCATGACAACTGGATGGGGTTTTGTGGACTATAAAATAAAGTAAAAAAAAAAAATACAAATTGTTTTAATTTGTCAACTGTTAATAACAGTGATTCAGTTCAATTAACTGTGTGAAGTTTATCATGAAATTGAGTCCATCATGATTATTTGTTAAATTCACCTATGAGTTGGTCTACGGAAGTGGAATATGCTATAGTGATTGGCTGAAAGGTGTGCTTTGAAACGGTGTAATCAATAGGATGTTCCAGTCAGTATAATCACAGTTTTATGTTAATATGCTGGCTATATCGAAACACACATGAATAGTCACTTGCACAGTTATGTGAGATCACACTGCATAAGCGCACAGACATTTCTATGACAAGTCACGCAGGTAACGCTACTGGGTTACTCCGCAGCTTTAAAACAGTCCATATATAAACACTTATAGGTGTACCAAAGTGATAAGGTAAAGTCAAAAACATCTGGAAAATGGGTATATGATATTTATGCTCATAAATTATGTACATTCTGAACACAAAGTAACAAAGTGCAGCTTTAACTATAGCACGAAATAAAAATATATGTGCGTTTAAGTTACGTGAGGGTTAACGTTAGTTGATTATTACAGAGAAACAATTATGTAAAATGTATAATAAACATGAACTTACCATTAGACGCCTCAGTAAGACTGCACTCGACAAGTTTTTCTCTAACAAATGTATCCATGTGCTTTTCTGACAGGAAAAAACAACATTTTAAATTATAACTTGTATGTAAAAATACTTTATAAACCACACAAGCATCAAATCACCTCACTAACGCGGCCTACGTCACTCGCTGTGCGTGCGCACACTTTGAAACTCCCAGACGTCGATTCTTTTCCGGGAATCACTTTATTCGAGAATTACTGAACCGGTTTATTTGAACCGGATCGTCGGTTCTTTTAGACCTGCGGTCCGACTGTGTATTGTACGTAATTTGTATGATTTACAAGTCAATATGGACAAATGCAGGCGTTTACATTAGAGCAGAAAGTCGTATTCACTTATTTGAACTCATTTGACTCACTTAAAGGTTAAATTCGCTTTTCAGTATCAGAAACGACCTTTTCCTCTATTTTCACAGTTATTCATATATTTCAGCCTTCCGTCACTGTTTGAAACTTAATAAAACTGTATTAATCTGTCGTCTCAGATACCTTAACACGATTATGCGAGTAACGTAACGTAGGTTGGCCGTTTGAGGTAAACTGTTAATCATTTAACGTAAAAGATGTCGGCCTGTAGAAGTTTAACAGTATTGTTGCCGCAAAAAAAGTAATAATTCTGCCAATTTAAAATAATTATTAAAGAAAACATTAAATAAACTTACCTTAAAACAGTTGAAAGCCGTGGCTTTGCCCCGTTGTTCTTCCAAAATGACAGTTGGGGAGCGATTTAAACATATTCAAGGCGCGTTAAATAACCCAGCGCTGGCCTGAAACAACCCAGCGACACAACCCAGCAGGTTTAACCCAACCCCTGGTAAATTGAAACATCCCAAAAGTGTTTAAAAATAAATAAAATAACCCAACAAAATGACCCAACAGACTCAGCCCAGCATTTTGGGTTAAAAAATAAACCAGCCGTTTTTAGAGTGTACTCTAAGGTTCACACTCTTTTGGGTTAAAAAGGTACAAAGGAGTTCCCTTTGAGGGTACTGCCCCAGTGACAAGTTGTTGTACAAGTTTTGCACATTTGTTCTGATGCTGCAGTGAGTTGTAGGTTTAGGTTAGAGATTTTTCAGTCACAGCATGCACATACAGACAGATGGATGTCATGATCACTGTGATTTCATCAGAGCTGCCACACACTCTCTGAGTGTTATCTCAGAGTCACAGCTCATTGACATCATCAGAAACACATTGACTCACTGATGACCCTAAATCTACTTGCACAAACCCACAAGCTGAAGAGTCTGACACAGAGAAATAAACCTCTATAATTCCTTAAAGGGATAGTTCACCTTCAGTCGCTGGTTCCCATTGACTTCCATAGTATGGAAAAAAAAAACACTGTGCAAGTCAATGGGGACCAGCAACTGAAGGTGAACTCTCGCTTTAAGCTTTATTGTATTATAAGATACATAAATGCTTGTTTCTGGAATAAAGTAAAGCTTGATTTGATGTGTTGCTGTGGACAGTGTGTTGTAATGAAAGGTTTGGTGGTGTTGTGTGTCTGTGTTGTATTGTGGGAAAAGTCTATTCGGAGAGGAGTTACATAAGTAGAAGTGCCACCCTCACATCACAGCGACAGTAACAGAGACCCAGAGGACCATTTTTATCTGTGTATGCCAGATCCTGCTGTTCTGTACTTTAGTGTGTGTGTAAATTTATTCGAAAAATGTTCTAATTATTAGGTCCCTCCTAAACCAGATTTTATTTGTACAATATTTTAACCATTACAAGATTACAAGAAGCACATCAAAAAATATCTAGAGGTTACTGTGATAATATCAATGATATAGTAAAAGTGGTAACATACCGTGGTGTGCAGAAACGTGTGTACATGAGTATATTTTCCTCTGGCCTTGAGTAGGTCTATCGAGTGGGCTGACTTAAGTAGACACAAACAGCTCACAAACACTGTCCGTTTTTTAACACAGAGCTCAGCATGTGTGAAACACAATGCTTCTTATGCCGGATGCCGTAGGAATCTCTGCTCAGCGATCCTAAGATTTGCGAGCTTTCCCGAGGCAGCGCAAAAACACACTTGCATCTCGAACGTTCTGACGTGTTCCTTCCTGTTCCCTAATAAGTGTGAGCTCTGAAATATTGCACACAATCCCTCAGGGTCACGAGAAAAGATACATAGCATCACTTACAAAGCAAGAAGCAAAATATGCTTTGCTACTACCGTGTTTTATAGACCAAAAGTCAATCTGTGCAAGTAATGTCCAAATGTATTTAGGTAACATCAGGTTCATGTACAGTAATGTCCATGGTTCACAGTTCCAATGGAGCACATTTAACAAATTTCGAATTTTTAATATTATTATAGCATGTGCTTATCTCATTAGTCAAGCTAAAGAAAGCAACACCGAGGAAACAGACGGCAGCCGCCCATGGGGTATGTTAAGAACAGGGCAAGGTTGGGGTGTGAGCCCAGAGCATCATGGGTGGAGAAGAGCTAAATAAAACCGCTCTAGTGTCATAAGTGTGCTTAATGTCTAAGATTTTCTTTCATCATCCTTCATAATTTCTCGGCTGGTTTATCCTCATGACTTTCATACATGATTACAGTCGATCAGGTGAAGAGCCTCATGCAGATTCACCAGTGCTGTTTGTTAGTCTCGTCAGTGTCTGTAATTATCAAGATGTGCATTGATTCATCAATTACTCCACTTCCAAACACTGCTGTAGTGTTTAAACATGTTTTGTTGTCTTGGTTCATTTGTTTGTCATGTTTATATGCACTGTCTTTGTGTCTGCTGGTGCCCCTTGTGAAATAGAATGCTTTCAAATATGTACTTTAAACAAAATTTGAAATAATTTGTACCATGATCTGTCTGAATACTCGATTCTGATTGGCTGGCAGGTGTGCATTCAAACTGTTTATACTATGGAACTGTTAAATGCATGACTCTGATTGGCTTATGAACATTCTAAGGTGTGCATTTAGCTCATTACATGTCCATATCGTTTTGCCAAATAACTTTTACTTTTTACAGTTATTTAAAAGGTCATTACGGCCTACAACAGCAAAAGAACCAAAACCCACAACAACACTAAGCAAATAAATATAGAAATATATATATCTTTTTTTACTGTTTCCTTTGTGTGGGCGGCAGCACTCATAGAAACTGTTCTTCAAGACTTTTTCATTGCTTGAAATTTTTTTTACTTTTAACTTAAACACTTAAAGACTCCCAGCTTGTGACACTATAAACACATAGAGCAGAGGTTACCATTAATGTTTGTCAGTACATTTGCAATACACTTTAGCCATGTTTTAAAGACAATAGTAACTGTGAATTTAAATTTATATTACTTCTATAGTTTATAAGTCTTACTTATGGAAAAAAATACTCTTAAATTCAACTAATTGCAGATTAAGTATAAGAAAACAGTCAATTCAGTTCACATTTTAAAAAAAAAATTTTTTAACAAAGTGTTAATCTTAAAAGTATGCTAAAATCTTCATTATAAAATACCCCTGTAACGATAAAATCTTCCTAATCATCGGGAAGAAGGAGGCGGGAACCGGCGGACAATCAAATAACATTTTAATTAAAAATAAACACAAAACAGCGCACCAGCCCCTCACGGACGACTGATGCGCACAAAACAAAACCAAAACACAACTAAAAGCCCAGGCCTGGTCCTCTCTCGTCCTTCACTGTCTTCGCTCCAGTTTTATATCCTTCCATCTCCTACGTGGGACTCGAGACCGGCAGTGGGTCGCAGGTGTCACTGATTTCCCAATCATTGCCGGCCTCCCTCCTTGTTCCCACGTCCCTCGGCCCCGCCCCACTCGCCACATACCCCCATCGCCCTCGCAGGCCGGGGGGTACCCTCGAGACTGCGCTCTACTCCCCCCCCCCCCCCTCTCCCTCCCTCCGGGGGGGACCGCTCACGGGGACCTGCGGGAACCTGGGGATAGGACAGACGAGGCGAGAGAAAAGGAGATGGAAGGAGGAGCGACAGAGACGAGAGAGGGGAGAGAAAAAAAAAAAAAATTCGGTTCCCAGACGCACTGCTGCTTGGCCCTCCACCGGCTGGGCGATCTCCTCCGCGGTGCCTGGCGGTGGCACTGGACGGCCCTCGGCGGACGGCACGACACCCCTCCGCCGCCCGGTGGACAGCGACGGCTCCTCCGGTTTTGGGCAGCCGGCAGGAGTCCCCCGTTCCCTGCTCCTCCGGATACCTTCACGGAGGCAGCAGGCTCCGGCCCCCTGGCGAACGGCGCCGACTCCTCCGCTCCCTCACGGACGGCAGCCGGCCCTCCATATCGTGGGCGGTCGGCAGCGAGCTCGCCCGTCCCCGGCAACTCGCTCCAGTCCACCGCCTCGAGCGTCCATGGCGGCATCCTCCTCGCCTGCTCTGTGGCACCGCGGATTCACCACAGCAGCGAGGGATCTTCAGCAGCGCGTCCCTCCTTCTCCCGGGCTTCGGCACCACTGTAACGATAAAATCTTCCTAATCATCGGGAAGAAGGAGGCGGGAACCGGCGGACAATCAAATAACATTTTAATTAAAAATAAACACAAAACAGCGCACCAGCCCCTCACGGACGACTGATGCGCACAAAATAAAACCAAAACACAACTAAAAGCCCAGGCCTGGTCCTCTCTCGTCCTTCACTGTCGTCGCTCCAGTTTTATATCCATCCATCTCCTACGTGGGACTCGAGACCGGCAGTGGGTCGCAGGTGTCACTGATTTCCCAATCATTGCTGGCCTCCCTCCTTGTTCCCACGTCCCTCGGCCCCGCCCCACTCGCCACAACCCTCTTTTTCTGTTGATGGCTATTCAGAAGTAGCCGTATATTCAAGTCAAGACAAATCAGGTGAAGTTTTATATTTACCAAGTTGAAAATGGTATACAGAGTTTGAAAGGACCATTGTGAATAAATGACATTATGACATTAACACAGAGACAGAGACAGTCTTCTATCATTCCTCTCCAGATTCACCATTCTAATTGCTGTGGGAATAAAAGAGCTCACTGATCACTTCAGTGCTTTAAAACATCAACCTGAGGGCTTCAATTCAAACATGGTTTAATCAGGAAGTTATAAAAAATAAAGACTTTTGGCTTTACAAATGTAAGGGACAATAGTGTTGATGTATCATGTTCAACCTAACCTAATGTTTTAATAGAAATTTGTTAACACACAAAGACAACTGCTTGTCAATGCATGCAGTCTTTAAAACTTGATGGCAGAAAAAGCAATATGTCTTACAGTGCTTGTTTAGAGAGACTCAAAAGCTTGTGTTACGCAATGTGTTTGTTCATGCGCCGCAATTATCTTTCTGTTGATTAGTAGAGAGATTCATTAGCTGTTCGCCTGAGGATTTCAGAAAAGGATAAACATTCAGTCATGTGTGATGAAAGTGTGGCAGATGGATTTGTCATGGATGATTATTCAAGTCAGATTAGCATTATTCAGACAGAAGAGTCATTATATCGTTGCTATATCTATGGCTGTTGTTCCTGCCCTGTATGGTATTATACTCTTCATAGGGATGTATTAAAAGACTCTTTATGTATCAACAAAATAGATAAAAGATATCGTGGTTTATAATAGCATTTCAAAGGAACTGCTTTCTGACATTTTTAAGGGCATCAGCCAATGAGTGTCATAAGCAGGAGTCTCTTGCTCGGTCTCTCTCTCTCTTTTTTTTTTTTTTTTTGACAACACTTGCAAAAGTTCACCATCAAGTTCTCCAGCATTATTAGTCTTTGTCTTTGTTTAACAGTTCTGTCTATTAATAGAAAGGAAGCACACAAGTGAGCAACTTCAAACAATGCCACACTAAATCCAGTTTCCTGCTAAGTCATATTTATATCATATTCACTTATTTTTATACGTATAAATCGGTATAAATCTGTCACTGCTCTAGTCTCACAGGGTGTTCCTCAAGGTTCTGTTCTTGACCCACTTCTGTTTATCATTTATATATATCCACTTGGTGACATAATGAAGTGAAGTGAAGTGAAGTGAAAGTGACATTCAGCCAAGTATGGTGACCCATACTCAGAATTTGTGCTCTGCATTTAACCCATCCAAAGTGCACACACACAGAGCAGTGAACACACGCACACAAGGAGCAGTGGGCAGCCATTTATGCTGCGGCGCCCGGGGAGCAGTTGGGGGTTCGATGCCTTGCTCAAGGGCACCTAAGTCGTGGTATTGAAGGTGGAGAGAGAACTGTACATGCACTCCCCCCACCCACAATTCCTGCCGGCCCGGGACTCGAACTCACAACCTTTCGATTGGGAGTCCGACTCTCTAACCATTAGGCCACGACTTCCCTTCACTGCAAAAACATTCAATACGCATGCATAGACATTTAAATTTACCTAACCACCAGCTCTGATAGGCCATTATTGCCTGATCCACTTATTGCATGCTTCAGAGATATCAAGCAATGGATGTTTTTGAATTTCCTAAAACTAAATAATAACATCAAGGAAATTCTAATAATTAGCTCTGTTGCATCAGTCAGAAGGATGGATTGTCCTATGAAATTGATGGGGTTCATGTTAAGACTTCATCTGTTCGTAATCTTGGTGTCTTATTTGACTCATCTCTATCTTTTCCCTCTCACATTTCTTCTGTTGTTAAAACTTCCTTTTTCCATCTTCGTAATATTGCATGTCTTCTATCTTTTCTAACTCATTGATTCATGCATTAATCACTTCACGTCTGGATTATTGCAATGCTCTATTTCTTGGTCTGCCTAAAAAACTTATTGCAAGGTTACAGTATGTTCAAAACTCCACAGCAAGAGTCCTCACCTCCAACAGGCATTCTCACATTACTACTCTATTTATAAAATGCATCTTTTTATTATGTATTTTGGATAATGCGGCTATATGTTGCCTTGTGCGTCTGTACTGTGTATGTGTAAATGTCTCGTATAGCATTATGTTAAGTGACATTGAGTTATGGAAATATTTTATTTTATATAAATAAAACTTCTTCTTATGTAAATATATGATTCTGATTAATCAGATTGCACATACTTAGCAGATTATTGAGTGCACTGCTTTCATTGTTTACTTCCTTTTTATGAGTTTTTTTTTTAATGAAGTTTTTTTTTTTTTTAAATCAAGTTCAATACATTTTTTTGCCCAAATTGATACATTTTTAATTATTATTATTTTATTTTTTTGAAAATATTACATATATTATATAATGTGATATATACAGAGATATTTATCCAAAGCGACTTACAAATCAGGACAATTGAAGCAATCAAAATCAACAAAAGAGCAATGATATACAAGTCCTTTAACAAGTCTCAGTAAGCTTAACGCAGTACATGTAGCAAGTGCGTTTTAAATAAAATAATAGAAAGAAAACAGAATAGAAAAGTAACTGAGCAAACTAGTGTTAGAGGTCTCTTTTGCATTTGTTAATTGTATAAAAAATGAAAATAAAACAGACAGAATACAAAAATATTAGAATGCTAGTTTTTTAAAATTATTTTATTTTTAATTAGAATTAGAATGGAGAGTGCTAAAGTTAGAGGATCAGATAAAGATGGAAGAGATGTGTTTTTAGCCCATTCTTAAAAAATGGCTTAGGACTCGGATTGATTTGGGCAGGTCATTCCACCAGGAGGGAACATGTAATTTAAACTTCTGTAAAAGTGACTTTGTGCTTCTTTGGGATGGCATAATCAAGCAACTTTCACTTGCAAAACGCAAGCTTCTAGAGGTCATATAAGTTTGAAGTAATGAATTTAGGTAAAGGGGTGCAGAGCCAGTGGTAGTTTTGTAGGCAAACATTAATGCCTTGAATTTTATGCGAGCAGCTATTGGTAGCCAGTGCAAATTGATACACAGAGGTGTGAGATGCATTCTTTTGGCTCATTAAAAATTTATCTTGCTCCCGCGTTCTGGGTTAATTGTAAAGGTTTGATAGAAATGGCTGTAAGACCTGCCAAGAGAGCATTGCAATGGTCCAGCCTGGACAGAACAAGAGCTTGAATAAGGAGTTGTGCAGCATGTTCTGAAAGAAAGGGTCTGATCTTCGTGATGTTGAATACAGCAAATCTGCAGGACAGAACAGTTTTAGCAATGTGGTCTGAGAAGGTCAGCTGATCATCAGTCGTAACTCCAAGGTTTCTGGCTGTTTTTTAAGTAGTCATGGTTGATGTGCCTAACTGGATGGTGAAATTGTGATGAAACGATGGGTTTGCTGAAACCACAAGCAGTTCTGTCTTAGCCAGGTTGAGTTGAAGGTGATGGTCCATCATCCAGCAAGAAATGTCTGTTAGACAAGCTGAGATGTGAGCAGCTGTTCTCGGATCATCAGGATGGAATGAGAGGTAGAGTTGAGTGTCATCAGCATAGCTGTGGTATGAAAAGCCATGTTTCTGAATGACAGAACCTAATGATGCCAAGTAGAAAGAAGAGAAGTGGTCCGAGAACTGAGCCCTGAGGCACCAGTAGTTAGATGTTGCGACTTGGACACTTCAATTCTCCAAGATACTTTTAAGGACCTATCTGATAGGTAAGACTCAAACCACTGAAGTGCTGTTCCTGAGATGCCCTTTGCCAATAGGGTTGACAGGAGGGATTGGTGGTTAACTGTGTCAAAAGCAACGGACAGATCAAGCAAGATAAGATTTGGATTCTGCTCTTGCCAGTCTTAGGGCTTCAACAACTGAGAGAAATGCTGTCTCGGTTACTATGTACTATGATACGGTCTAAATCCTGACTGTAATTCCTCACATATACAATTTTTCTCTAAGAAGAAATATAATTGTGAGGATACCACCTTTTCTAGTATCTTGGACAGAAAAGGGAGATTCAAGATTGGTCTATAATTAACTTGTTCTTTGGGGTCAAGTTGTGTTTTTTTGATGAGAGGCTTAATAACAGCCAGTTTGAAGGTTTTGGAGACATATCCTAATGACAATGAGGAATCAATAATAGTCAAAAGAGGATCTATGACTTCTGGAAGCACCTCTTTTAGGAGCTTAGATGGTATAGGGTCTAACATACATGTTGTTGGTTTAGATGATTTAACAAGTTTATACAATTCTTCCTCTCCTATAGTAGAGAATGAGTGGAACTGTTCCTCAGGGGGTCTATAGTGCACTGTCTGATGCGATACTGTAGCTGACGGCTGAATGGTTGCAATTTTATCTCTAATAGTATCAATTTTAGAAGTAAAGTAGTTCATAAAGTCATTACTGCTGTGGTGTTGGGAAATCTCAACACTTGTTGAGGATTTATTTTTCGTTAATTTAGCCACTGTATTGAATAAATATCTCGGGTTATGTTTGTTTTCTTCTAAAAGAGAAGAAAAGTAATCGGATCTAGCAGTTTTTAATGCTTTTCTGTAGGATAGGTTACTTTCCCGCCAAGCAATATGAAATACCTCTAGTTTTGTTTTCCTCCAGCTGTGCTCCATTTTTCGGGCTGCTCTCTTTAGGGTGCGAGTATGCTCATTATACCATGGTGTCAAACTGTTTTCCTTAACCCTTCCTTAAGCGTAAAGGAGCAACTGTATTTAAAGTGCTAGAAAAGAGAGAGTCCATAGTTTCTGTTACATCATCAAGTTGTTCTGAGGTTTTGGATATGCTAAGGAATTTGGATACATCAGGAAGATAACTTAAAAAGCAGTCTTTTGTGTTAGAAGTGATGGTTCTTCCATACTTGTAACAAGAAGTAGAATTTACAATTTTGGCTATATGAAGTTTGCACAAAACTAAATAATGATCTGAGATATTATCACTTGGCTACATAATTTCAACACTATCAACATCAATTCCATGTGACAGTATTAAATCTAGAGTATGATTTCGACAATGATTAGGTCCTGAAACGTGTTGTCTAACACCAATAGAGTTCAGAATGTCTATAAATGCTGATCCCAATGCATCTTTTTCATTATCAACATGGATATTAAAATCACCAACTATTAAAACTTTATCTCCAGCCAGAACTAACTCAGATGTAAAATCACCAAACTCTTTAATAAAGTCTGTATGGTGCCCTGGTGGCCTGTATACAGTAGCCAGTACAAACATAACAGGGGATTTATCATTAACATTTGTTTCTCTGGATAATGTTATATGAAGCACCATTACTTCAAACGAGTTATTCTTGGAGCCTGCCCTCTGAGAAATCCTGAAAACGTTGTTATAAATTGAAGCAACACCTCCCCCTTTGCCTTTTAGACGCGGCTCATGTTTATAACAGTAATCTTGGGGGGTGGACTCATTTAAAATAATGTAATCATTAGGTTTTAGCCAGGTTTCTGTCAAACAGAGCACATCTATATTATGATCAGTGATCATATTATTTACAAAAAATGTTTTCGTAGAAAGGGATCTGATATTCAATAAGCCAAGCTTTATCATTTGTTAATCCATATTGCATCTGTTTTTTATTTGTTGAACCTCAATTAAATTGTTAATCTTAACTTGGTTTGGAAGTTTTTTTTGTATTTTCTAGTTCGGGGAACAGACACAGTCTCTATAGTGTGATATCTAGGTGAAAAAGTCTCTATGTGCTGAGAATTAACTGACCTCTGTGACGTGAGGCAGCTAGCAGACGGTCGGTTTAGCCAGTCTGTCTGCTTCCTGACCTGGGCCCCAGTTAGTCAAGTATAAACACTAAGACTATTTGCCATATTTCTAGAGAGAAGAGTGGCGCCACCCCAGGAGGGATGAAGAACATCTCTTTTTAACAGGTCAGGTCTGCCCCAAAAGCTCGTCCAATTGTCTATGAAACCTATGTTATTCTGTGGGCACCACTTAGACATCCAGCCATTGAGTGATGACAATCTGCTATGCATCTCATCACCACGGTAAGCAGGGAGGGGACCAGAGCATATTACAGTGTCTGACATCGTGCTTGCAAGTTCACACACCTCTTTAATGTTATTTTTATACTGGCGAAGTCGAACATCATTAGCGCTGGCATGAATAACAATCTTACTGTATTTACATTTAGCATTAGCCAGCACTTTTAAATTTGCCAAGATGTCAGGCGCTCTGGCTCCCGGTAAACATTTGACTATGGTGGCTGGTGTCTCTATATTCACGTTCCGTACAATAGAATCACCAATAACTAGAGCACTTTCATCAGGTTTCTCAGTGGGTGCATCACTGAGTGGGGAGAACCTGTTTAATGTTTTGATCGGAACAGAAGAGCGGTGTTTTGACCCACGACTACGCTGCCTCACCGTCACCCAGTTGCCCTGCTGCAGGGGCTCTGTTTCCGGAACCGAACAATGTACAGGAATCCCTGAGCTAGACCCATTCAAAGCTGTATCTAGAGCCCTAACATTCTTACTGTCCTCAATTAAAGTTTGGATGCGTGTCTCTAATTCTGAAATCTTCTCTGTCAGCCTAACTATTTCCCTGCATTTATCATTATTTATGTGAATCCCTCATCTGCGACAGAGATAGATAAACTGTACATGTGGCAAGAGGCAAATAACAATAGCAGGAGAAGCCATTACTCACCGTGCTTGATGAAATATTCTTACTGTGGTTGTTTGATGAACTTGAAAAACTGAAAAACTGGAGCAAGAGAGAAGAGAGGAGAAAAGAAAACAGTGATAGGTTCAAATGAAAACTCTAATGCCAAGCTAACGAGTGCTAATGCTTTGCAGGTGTACTGCACTCACGGATATAAAATAAAAGTGAACGATCAAAATTAATCTGATAAGATTGATCGATAATATCAGAAATATGGTGTGAATTAAGTTATATTTTATCACTTTAAAAAACAGAGAGTGATAGTAAGATAAAGATTCTAGAGAGAAAAAAAACAGCTACACAGAGCTATGATTAGCTACAGAAGGCCAACAGGAAGTAGAGAAAACATGGGGATGTGTCATACCCATGCCATTATACAAAGTTGTGTCCTGATATGTCACAAAAACAAGAGCACACACACACACACACACACACACACACTCACTGGCCACTTTATTAGATACACCTTGCTAGTACAGGATTGGAACCCCTTTTGCCTTCAGAACTGTCTTAATTCTTCCTGGCATAGATTCAACAAGGTGTTGCAAACATTCCTCAGAGATTTGGTCCATATTGACATGATAGCATCACGCAGTTGCTGCAGATTTTTCGGCTGCACATCCATGTTGTGCATCTCTATTGGATTGAAATCTGGTGACTGTGGTGGCCATTTGAGTAAAGTGAACTCATTGTCATGTTCAGTAAACCAGTCTGAGATAATTTGAGCTTTGTGACATGGTGCATTATCCTGCTGGAAGTAGCCATCAGAAGATGAGTACACTGTAGTCATAAAGGGCTGGACATGGTTAGCAATGTTACTCAGGTAGGCTGTGGCATTTAAACAATGCTCAATTGGTACTAAGGGGCCCAAAGTGTGCCAAGAAAATATCCCCCACACTATTACACCACCATCAGCAGCCTGAATCGTTGAGACAAGGCAGGATGGATCCGTGCCTTCATGTTCTTTATACCAAATTCTGACCCTATTATCTGAATGTCGCAGCAGAAATCAAGACTCTTTAGACCAAGCAACATTTTTCCAATCTTCTACAGTTTTGGTGAGCCTGTGTGAATTGTAGCCTCCATTTCCTGTTCTTAGCTGACAGGAGCAGTACCCAAATGTTGTCTTTTGCTGCTGTAGCCAATTTGTTTCAGGGTTCGACATGTGCGTTCAGAGATGGTATTATGCATACCTTGGTTGTAAAGAGTGGTTATTTGAGTTACTGTTGCCTTTCTATCATCTCTAACCAGTCTGCCCATTCTCTTCTGATCTCTGACATCAACAAGGCTTTTCGGACTATTCTCTGTAAATCCTATAGATGGTTGTGTGTGAAAATCCCAGTAGATCAGCAGTTTTTGAAATACTCAGACCAGCCTGTCACCAACAACCACTCCATGTTCAAAGTCCCTTTTATCCCCTTTCTTCCCCATTCTGATTCTCGCTTTGAACTTCAGCAAGTCATCTTCACCACATCTAGATGCCTAAATGCATTGAGTTGCTGCCATGTGATTGGCTGATTAACAATTTGTTACCAAGCAATTGAACAGGTGTAATTTAATAAAGTGGCCAATAAGTGTATGTATGTATGTATGTATATATGTATGTATATATATATATGTATGTATATATATATATATATATATATATATACATATATATACATATATATATATATATATATATATATACATATATATACATATATATATATATATATATATGTATATATATATATATATATATATGTTGGCTTGGTGTGTCCCGGCCTTTACTTAAAGGGCCTTTACAGTCACCACATTTTAATCCAATAGAGCAGCTTTGGGATGTGGCGGAATGGGAGATTTGCATCACGGATGTGCAGCCAACAAATTTGCAGCAACTGCATGCCCATTATACAATGTTTCAGTCATCATTCAAAATAGTAAAAAGCTAGGACAGGATGATAATAAGAGAACAGAGAAAGTGAAGTCATAGAATTTTTTTTTTTTTTTTAAAGTATCGTTATTATTATTGGAGGCAGTTAGATGCTCACAGAACAGATATGTTTTCAGTTGTTTCTTGAAGATTTTGAGGTATTTGGCTGTTTGGATGGAGATTGATAGGTCATTCCACCAACAGAGTACAGTATAAGAAAATATCCTGGAGAGTGATTTAGTGCCTCTCTGCAATGGGACCACGAGTGGCCGCTCAATTATTGACTGCAGGCTTCTGGAGGGGTGTAGATGTATAGAAGAGAGCGGAGGTAGAAGGGCAGTTCTGAAGGCAAGCACCAATGACTTGAACTTGAAGCCAGTGCAGAGAGATAAGAAGCAGTTTGACATGGGCTCTCTTGAGCTCATTGAAAACAAGACTTGCTGCTTTACTCTGAATCATTTGCAGAGGTCTGATTGCACATGTCTCAGGAGTCCAGCCAGAAGAACACTGCAGTAGTCCAACCTAGTAGTATTTTTTTTTTATTCACACTCAAAAGCAACAACACAATTGTTATATGGCTCTTTAATTTCATCTCATGTTCAGCACTTCACTTTTGACAATAAATGTAATCACTTCCTTACAAATGACCAGTTGTTGTTATGGATCCATCAGGCAGTATGTTAGAGCTTCACAGTAAGTGTGACATTTTTCATTAAGAGAGATGGACATCAGATTTCATGCATCTTAATAAATGTATGACCTCTGATCACTTTGAGGATCTTTTAAAACAAAGTAAGTTCTCTAGTTAGCTATCATCAGTCCTTTCCCTTCTGTTCTCTTTAGTCAGTCCGCCCCCCCACCCCCCGGGCCTACTTAAAAATGACATTTAGAAATGATTAATAGAAAGTGAAATTGCAATCGCATCCTTTTGCATAAATTTTAAAGTAACAGCTCAAGACAAAGTGCATTTTTTTGCAAATTCTACAGTTAATGATCTTATTTAAGTTGATGTTTGATTATATGATATGTGAAAATGTGATTAACTGTGAATAATTTTAATAATTATTCAGCATATCATGTTTATCATATCAATTTGAGCTGATCCCAGCTCCATCTGCTTTCTCCTAATACTCTCTCTGTCCCTTATGAAAACCATAGGTCCGTGGTTTGGTGTTTTGATGCATTAAATATAAAACACTCTGTTTGAGAGATTGCTCTAAAAACAGCAGCTGTTTCATTGATTATTTAAAGAAATGTTGAATATGCTAACTGAAGTCTTGATTTAGTGGAAATCCAATCAGCTCTTCTGATGATCACTGGTGCATTCATTAAAGAAATGAGGCTTTATAATTTGAATGACTTTTCAGCTACATGCACACTGGATAACAGCACATACAGAGTGCTGTGTGTGTGTGTGTGTGTGTGTGTGTGTGTGTATGTCACTTCACTTTCACATCAGTTTTCCACATCTCTTTCTTTTAGACAAAATTCTAAGGCCTCTAAATTATTGATAGGATGAATGGTTATGCTTTTTAGCAAGTATATTTTAATATTATGCAAAAAAAATATGCATCTTGTGCTGTAAAATATTTAATTATTTCTATAAACTAAATGCAAGGCCATAGCCAGGGTTTTAAAATTACAGAGGTCCAAAATCCCCCCTGCCCCCCAAGTATATTAGTTTGTCAGTATATTATTTGAAAAAAACAGCTCTCTGCTTTGATTGATTGTATTTTCATTTTCATCTTGTCAGTGAAGAATATAAAAACATGGTTGATTGATATTTTGGCTCTTGTTTTCTGCCATCACTTTAAAAACATCCGGGGAAAAAAACACAGAGAGAAAATCGAGAGAGATTGTCTTGCATTCTGACGTGGTTTGCAGCTCTGTATAGCTAGTAGATGAATGTCTTTCATGGTCTCCTCCATACATAAGGGCTCTTCCTGTTGTGGCCTCCTGGGTCTGTTGACTCTCTTTACCTGCGGCCAAAAATAGAACAGCCCCAGACACCTTTACCTGGACTGATCGGACTGTCTGACAGCCGTAGAGACAGCAGAGACGGCCTCAAAGCTTTAGGACCATCAAAGCACACGTGGAGCAAAAATGAATTGAATTTAAATGAATTTAAAGCTGATCCACAAGAGTGAAGAGAAAACATATTCTTTTGTGTTTGCTAAATGCCACTGCATTGTATGCAATGTAGGAGATGTAAAGCCCAAAGAACACTGCAAGGAAGTGATGCAACAAAACAAGAATGTGCCCGTTCTAATCAACAAGGACACCTGGCATGGTGTACAGTAAATCAGAGATTTATTGTGCGGTGGTGACAGCTCAATTGATTAGAAATCAATCATTTGATTTGGCTTTGTCACTGAGACAAAGCCAAAAAATATCAATCTCACATATGCCCAGTTTACAATGAATGCTCATGAATAGCATGGAACGCTTATCGCCCATGCAAACTGCGCACAAACTCTTCTCGGAATCGTATGCAACCGCTGTCAGTGTTTTTCTGTCTTTGTTTGCATCTTTGCAGTTTCTGTTCCTCCCCTTGAGAAACTGTTAATGGAAATCAACCCGCAGATGCTTAGAAGTGCATTGTTGTTCGGAAAAAAATGCACAAGCGAATGACTCTCTACAGCAATGTTGTGTAACCACACATCCCGGTGAAAGGAAATGAGAGAGAACATTCTGGTTTCTTTTCTTTCTTTCGAAATGCGACACGGGTGGCTTATTGATATGTATAGCTCAGGGACGCCCCACTCTCCCAATGTACACACTGCAACGAGTTTCCCTCTGCTATGAGAGCTTGTGGGAGTCTAGACGTGAAGTTAATCACATCAAATGTGAAGTCGTTTGGCTGGGAGCTCTGAGACCTGAAAGGTTTCCCTTAGTCTGTGATTCAGCCTGGAGTAGGAGTTATAGAGATGTCTCTCTGTCTTTGTCTGTCTCTCTGCTCTCAGTTATTAAGCTGCCATGTATAGTTTACCTGTGCAGCACGTGGAGCATTAGACATTATATTGGCTGTGGCGTTTGTAAAAAAGATAATACAACTCAAGATCATATGAAATCCAAATTGTGTATATATATATATATATATATATATATTGTATTGACCACTTTCCAGGACAGTGTTCTTGGAATGTAGTCAGCTACTTTATAGTCATCTAATAATAGCTGTTGTCATCTCCACAAAGGAAACCATTTTTTTTCTCTGTAATCTTTAAAACTCTTATTAACTCTAATTAAAACTGTGCCAGCTTAGAAATATTCACATTAGCCCATCTACTGTCAGATGTGTCTAGAAATTGCTAACTGATCAGTTGTACTGTTCTGTGTTGTCTTTTTAATCGCATCTCTGTAGTGAGCACTGGCGTGTTTCCTGAAAGGCTGCATGCTGTGCTCTGTACCTAGCAAGACGACATTGAAGCGCTTCCCAGAGACAGCAAGAGGGGAGTATATTGAGCATTATTAATAGCTCTGGCAGTTGATTGAAAACACAGCCCAATTAAGTTCTTGGCCACCATCAAGAAGTTCAAGCTTGTCTTGGTAATTAATTGGTGGACGGTTTTAGGTTGGCCGGTAATGAACGCTTGAGGGAGTTTGAGGGTGAGAGGTGTGCCGTAAGGGGAATACATGGAAGATCGTAGGGTTTCCACGAGTCCACAGCATTCCTGCACATTCCTGTAGTTCCTATTTCTGCTACATATTGATTCCAGTAGGATTGTTAGATTTCCCTGGAGGCAGAGAGTGTTTTGAGAGAGCATCAGCATGTTTCTCTTGAAAGTACGAGTGTAACTTCCTAATTATTACTGTCTGCTGGTGTGTCATTATGTGCTTCTGAGTGCTGGATCCTTCAGAGTGAAAAGATGTGAGGAGGAAGATGTGACTCGTAGGGTTTTAAAGAGCAGTTCTTCTCTGGTCTATTAGCTGTGGATGGACAGGGTGATTGATTCAATGCAAACAGATTCACAAATGAATAAAACAAGACAGAGAACAGAATATGGCTCTGCAGCAGAACAGAGCAACCCTCTGTGTGTTTCTTTTACAGAACTGTTAACCTGGGTCCTCAGAGTGGATGTGTGCATGTGTCTGGCTGTGGCTCTGTTTGGAATATCATACTACCATACTATGTGTCAAGATAGTGTTTTTTTTCTGTTTAATGAAACACCTCTCATACAAAATGGGAGGTAACAGCAAAGGCACATTTCTTTTAATGCTAATCTGCACTACAGTTTCAAGTACACCTGAAAGTGGACATCATGCGCGTCTGGATTCAACCCCTGATGGCGTTTGATAACTCTATACCACAGTTTAATGAGTGTGTGATAATGTGTTTTTATCCCCCACTGGGACAGGGGCATTGTAATTAGATGCACCTCTTTTGCCATTGAGAAAATTTGCGTTCCGCATTTAAATATGCTTGTTTTTGTTTTTCAAATGAAAATGACAAAACAGGAATAATTTAGCATGATTGTTTTTCAATTCAAATGCAGAGTGTATGTGTTGTGAATGGAGTCTTTTGTCAATAACACATGATCAATTATAGGTACGGCTGTCCACTAATTGACACTTCCTGGCATGGCTCATGCAGATTAACATTAGCATGATTTACCCAGCAGGCTGTTTGATTTCTGATTATATGAATGTATTTATTGTTGGAGCCAGAACAAAATAACCTGAAAACATAAAACAAACAGGCAGATACAAGGGTGCTTTATGGGTAATTATACATTTTGTAAGCACTATTGTGAAATATGTTGATTAACACTTTTCATGCACATCTCATCAGTAAAGACGCTCCTGTAATTAGAAGTATATCTCCAGCACATGCGTTCAGATCAGGGTTGCCAGGTTTTCACAACAAATCCTGCCCAGTTGCTTCTCAAAACTAGTCCAAGACCAGTCCAATCGCGCTTCCAGGAGGTTCCCTGATAAAAATTGCTTCCCGGGGTTACAATATAAGTTTTTTTTAGCAGGGTTGCCTTGGTAAAATTTGCATTTTAGGTGCTAAATATCACGTTATTTGTATTGCGGTCGCTTTGACCCGCGGACATGAAAAACAACCACAGACTTGGCAACACTGGTTGACATTTACTACACCGAGCCGTAATTCACTGACAATCTACACAAAATCGATGTTAAAATCGCAGGTGATTCTTTGTCGATTTTGAAAACGATTTTGTGTTAGTTGTCGGTAGACTACGGCTCTGTGTAGTAACTGCCGCTCCACCTGAACCAGTGTTGCCAAGTCTGCGGTTGTTTTTCATGTCCGCGGTTTGAAGCAACCCCAATACAAATAACGTGATATTTAGCCCCTAAAATGCGAATTTTACCAAGGCAACCCTTCCAAAAAATTAATATTTTAACCCCGGGAAGCAATTTTTATCGGGGAACCTCCTGATTGGGCTAGTTTTGGACTAGTTTTAAGAAGCAACTGGGCAGGATTTGTTGTGAAGACCTGGCAACCCTGATCTGAACGCACGTGCTGGAGATATACTTCTAATTACAGGAGCATCTTTACTGATGAGATACGCATGAAAATCGCATTTGATTTTTTGCACAGCCCTACAATAAGGTTCCATTTGTAAATGTTAGTTAATGTATTAACTAACATGAAAAAACAAGGAACAATACATTTATTTTAGTTAATGAAAATACAGTCATTTGAAAAATGTATTAGTAAATGTTGAAATTAACATTAACTGAGATTAATAAGTGTTGTAGTAGTATTGTCCATTCTCAGTTCATTTTAACCAAAGTATATAAATAATGTTAACTAATGAACCTTATTGTGAAGTGTTACTTTTCTTTTTTGGTGGAAATTTGGGAAATATACCATGAAAATTTAATTTAATTTAATTTAATTTAATTTAAACAGATATTTGATAGTACCTTGACATTATCAGCTAATTGTTATCATGTTATAACCATCAGTGTTCATCATCTGAGTTCAAAAAATTAATGCAAAATTAGTTTTCTAAAGTAAGGCAAGTTACAAGTTTTAATGCAAGTTTTGTTTCCCATTTATTCACTGACACCACTCCTGTTCCTGTTCCGGAGCGAGTTGAAGAGGCACTTGCTTTAGCCTGAGACTTAATTTCACTTTTGGTGTGAAAGGGCCTTTGCAGTTGCCAAAAACTAACTTTTGTGTTTTTTGTTATTTAAAAACAAAGAAGAAACACGACCCAGCCCAGGTGACAAAAACCAATGCAAATGTAAGTAACCTAACGCATTACTTTCCATAACACATTTAGTGTCTTTCTCAAAAATAACTTTCCCCAACACTGACAATCATGTAATATTATAGTACCATGGTAGTATCACTGGACTTTTACCTTCCAGCTTTCCTAATACTTACACAAACTGACTAATCAGAACAGACCAACAAAGACCTCCAGAGCAACTGCCATCCATTCCTCAGATAATAATGCATGTCAATGAAATCAGTGGCGTCAACCCAATCACCTGCTCATTCAGTGTGTGGATGACAGATTATGGATCGAGCTATTGAGCCATCGACTGTCTAGGTCAAATTAACTTTTCTTTAATTGGTATGTTTGGTATGGGTTGCTTCATTTGTCTCAGAACTAATCAAATCATCAGGTTTTTGGTTTATCCATTTTTGAGATGGGAATGCTATAGGTTTTCAGCAAGGAGAGATATTTAATAAACCAGTCAGACCCTCTCAAGCTATCTGAACATGTTCTGCTACGGCAACATGCATTCCTCCTGTATCTGACAGATATTTTGAGACAAAATTTGCATCAGAAATCACATGGCACACCTTTTACTCTGTAAAAAAAATATTGTGAGGTTAAAAAAAGGTCAATATATGACAATAATAATGGTAAACAAAGGAAATTTCTCAGTTTTGAGTATTGTTGTATTACACTAGTGTAAATGTATTCTTAAGATGTTCTTCAGAAAATATTTGAGACCTTAGGAACATTTCTAAACGTCTTCTTTTTTTCATAAGAAGATCTTCATGGAGCATCTTCCTGTTCAAGGCACACATCAGAGATCTTGGTTTCAATCCACAGATATGTGTATGTTACAGCTATGATAACAAGTATTATTGGAGAATATCACAGTGTGTTTTGATACAGCAGCAGTGATGCTGTCTTCAGCTCAACACCATAGTAACATATCCATTGTCCATGCCATGTTTGTTCTGCACATTCAGTTATCATGTCTTACACACCATTCACTGCATTTATATTGATCCTCTCATATGCTATTTCCATTTTATGTCCATTAAATGTACATAGACCTCTTTTTTTCCAGTAGTGTGGCATCTTTTTGTGCTATGCACTTCCTGCGTGACATCTCGTGTCTGTTGGTTTAGCAATAAAATTATATGCGAATGTTAACCTCAGGGTGGCATGGGATAACAGCTCAGAGAATTGTGTCTGTGAGATATAAGCATCAACAAGTGATCTTCAGAAGCTCCAGTTAAGGATATTATTACAAGATATATATATATGTTGATTCATGAGTGAGTTATGTGTTTTCACATCTGTAATCAAAGTAGAAGTGTGTTTCTCTATGGTACAACACATTAATGCTCATATATACCAGCTCCATAAAAACAATTTCAACAAGCTATTAGATCATAGTACAATTTTACTGACCAATTATGATTTATTTTTTCAAATCATAAAAATGTTCCCGGCTGTGAATGCTTATTGGTCAAAACAGCTTTCCATGTCATGTTGTAAGGGACAGGAGGTTGTACAGTATTGTGAATAATGTCACTCCTCTGTAAAACACCCTTGTGTTTTGAGTATTTACAGTATAGCACAGCTGCATATACTGTATTTCTTAACTGGGTATGAATTACGATTTACGAGCATCACATAAGCAACATAGTGCAAAATAATAAAACTTGTTTTCAGATGATATATGAAGTAATTACTGTATTTTTCATAGCCTACTGGCACATGTTTTCTGATTCTAATTTAAGCTTAAAACAAGAATTAAATCAACCAAAACCTATAAACCTGTACCAAAGTCAAGACAAAGTGAACTTGAATACTCACATTCAGCCATTTATAGATTATAGAGTATCAATAATACAAAAAAATAAAAATAACTTCAGGCTGTAGTCTGGACAGCGATGCTGAAGCAATTGAGATGACATTCAGTTCTAACTAATGCCGGCTTCCAGTATGAGGTAAATTAGGGACACTTCCATGCTAGTTTTGACTGGTCACACATCATGGATAGTGTGTTCAAATGCTTTGTATTGATTGTTATTTTAGTTCTTTTCTGAAAGTTGAAATCAAAAGTTTTCAGTCTAATCCAAATCATTTTTTGTCTTTAGTGTAAAAGAGTGTTGGCAATCTGTACAGAATAATCCTTCACTTCAGAGTAAATCTTCCCCTTATGGAAGCTCAAACATTATTAAAAACATATCTGCCTAGTGCCAACAGTCTGTTTCTTCAGTAAAAATTGAATGACACCGTATGTTCTACTCTGTGTCTCCTCATAGCAGCCAAAGTGACCTAAAGTTGGTGGATTGCGGAGGTTGTTTTGTGTGTAAAAGGCACAGTTTACTTAAAAGTGTTCCACACAGAAAGTGAGCTCACAAAACTTCTAGAAATCTCTGCAGATTCCTGTGAAATTCGGAAACCTGTCATTCAAAGTTCTCTTGTGTAAAAACTGCTTAAAAGTAATGTGATATGCTGTTTTCAGCTGGTGTTGTCTGCTGGTTTTAGATCAGTTTTTAGGCTCCGGTAAGCTTCTCAGATTTAAATGCAGCAAAAATGGGCCTCTTCTTAAGATTCAAGATTTTTATTTGTCACATACACAATAACAATAATACACAATAATAGGAAACAGTCTTGAATATTCTCTGAAATGTCCTTCTGCTGGATTACCTGCTCTGACTTTCCTCATCAGAGGTGCTTCGGAGGTGTTTGATGATGGACGTAGCGAGCTGTCTTTTGTCCTGTTCGGTATCTTTGGATTTCACACTGAGCTGTGGACACTAGCCATGGAAAAAATGGCAAGTGTGGAAATGTGGAGCTGTGCTTCCCAGGAATAAAAGGTCATATGCACTGTTGGCTACGTGCACACACACAGGCACCTGCAGCGAAAGCACACACACATTGACTGACCTGTCCTTCAATCCTCGGTTCATCACAGGAGAAAATAGTCTGAAGCAGAAGATGAGCTTTTATTTTCATCCGTGACTGATTCAATCGACTGCTGTAAAGCTGATTATATCACAAATGGCATAAGCAGAGATAAATGAGGATAAACATGAGAGGAACAGACCGCCAAGATTAATGAGTGGTGCAAGCCTCTAATAACCTCAAAGATATGGAGTTCGAAAGTTTACCGTTGCTCCCGCATGATGAACTATCCAATGCCATTTTTAACTTGATTGGCTGGATGCATTAAAAAACAACAACTGGCAATTGCTTTGTTTTGAATGCATTTTAAAGGCTTCTTTTAAAATGATTTAGTAATTTCTTATTTCACTGTCCCTGTGAACTTGAGTTGAGGAGTGAAGTTTTCCATGATGTGTTGACGTATTTCATATTGACCCATAAAGTTGTACATATGGATACTCCTCTCAATCTACTGTACCTCTTATTGCAACACTATTTCTTGGTAATTTGTAACTTTTACATTTTTTCGAATTGATTCTAATTTGATATATTCATATCTCTCATTCATACATTTTTGTATGATCTGCTTACGCCCCAGTAGTCTTACATAGCCAGACCTTCAGACTGATGGCAGTAGGTCTGGGAACCTTGGTCGGTTTGAATGGTCAAGGACCACCCAAGAGGTAAAACAACCAATCCTGTTTCGTTTTGTTGCTGCGTCATGTTTAGGGGTGTGGAAATGTTCCCACAATAACAGACCTATGTGTAAAATGGATTTATTTTAAAGAGTCTATGCCGTGAACTTTAAATATTTCACATACTTTTGAAAATCCACCACACACACGTCTCCTGGAAATGATGTTTAAAATCAACCAATCCAATGACAACTTGGAAACTCTTGAAGTGTTTCCAATTTTGTGTGCAGTATGCATCAAACTGAGACGCCGCAGTGACGGTTATATTTAGTGTTGGGTTAGGGCCGTTACATAGTCAACGCGAGAAACGCTAGCAAGCAACGCGAGCGACGCGCTTCCTTTCATAGTCTAAACAGTGGACGCAAGCGTCACGGGCGATGCGTGTATGCAATACACCGCTCACACAACAGGGGGTAGTAGAGTCGGGTGATATAAGTAGAGTCGGGGTTGCGTGATATTCAGATCACAATGGCAACTGAAGAGGAGTGTATTCTGTTGCTGATTTTACATCGGCGGCAACAAAGGCAACGCAGAGATAGACGGTGGTATGTTCGCCCTTTAAATCAAAAAATAAATCAGGATGGGGAGTTTGTGTCTCTGGTGCTTCCCATGCGAAGCCTGGACGAGGAGAGACATTTCCAGTATTTTAGGATGTCAGCGCCAAAATGATGAATTGCTTTGAATGTAATTGCGATGACCTATCGTATAAATGTGGATGAATACGTATAAGTTCGCATAATTTTTCCTCTTCGCCCGCCATTGTATTCAAACCTTCTTCTTCTGTAAACACAATATACTTGAATTAATGTACAATACTTGCAATGTCGCCCCCACTGACAACGCATAGTATTGCGTGCATCGGCGGGTCGCTTATCAAAAACTAAGACGACACATTTGGCTACGCACAGACGCATAATGGCGGCCGAAGCGTAACGATGCGTAGCCTCGGGGACGCGTAAGCGTACAGATGCGTTGACTGAAACGGCCCTTAGACCTTCATGCCTTTTTTATTTTTTATTTTTATTTTTTTTTTATAATTACATACAAAAATTACCACCTCATAAAATAGTTATCAGGTGAGATCGAGTTGGTCCCTCACATGATATTGCAGCAGTTACATTAGCAAACAAAAATAGTTTAATCCAATCAAATCTTGATAGATGAAATCAAGTCCTATATTTTTCTCAGGAAAGAAAAAATAAAAATAAATAGCCCACACAGCACATAGACTGAAGTAGTTTAAGCCTTTGGTTCTTTTTTTTTTTTTTTTTTTTTTTTTATATATTTTATTTACATTTTCAGATTAAACAGACAAACAAACAAACAGGGCTCAGATACAGCTATTGCCAGTTGTTTACATTCTTAATTAGTACAGCAGTAGGAGGAAAGGTTGTCAATACAGGAACACAGTTAGTTTACTGTATTTTAGCTTTTTCAAAATGAGTTAAGAAAGGGGTCCAAGAACGGACAAATGTGTCCATTTGAGTGGTGCGGAGTTTCTCCATTTGTATTATGGATAGCATGTCAGTGATCCATACCTGAAAGGAAGGAGGAGTGGAAGACTTCCATTTCTTCAATATCAGTCTCTTGGCAACTATCAATCCCAGTTCCAATGGTTGCCGCATTATAGTTGGAATTGTCCTTGTTATTTGTGAGCAGCCAAAAATAGCAAGTCCAGGCTCGGGCTGAAGGGGTCTCTGATATGCTTTGGAGTACCAGTCAAATATTTTAGACCAAAAATTTACCAACGAAGAGCAGGCCCAAAAAGCATGGGACAGTGTACCCTCTGACATATTACATCTGTAACACACTGGGGAGACTGATGGATATATTCTATGTAATCTGACTTTGGAATAATGTAAGCGATGGACAATCTTAAATTGAATTAACTGGTGTCTGCTGTTTATAGAGCAGGAATGAATATTAGACAAACAAGTATTCCACATGGATTCAGATAGTTCCACACCTAACTCTTCTTTCCAAATATCCCTAGTTTTCACAGTGTGCACAGCAATACAGTCATCAAATAGACGTACAATTCTCGAAATAAGACGCTTGGAGAAAGGAGGGCTCTTACAAATATCGCAAATTTCATGCTCCAGCGGTAGATTTTGAAAATCTTCAATTTTTGATTGAGTGTAATGCCTAACCTGCAAATACCGAAACAAATGGGAATTAGAGAGATTATATTTTCCTTTCATTTGGTTGAATGATGCAAATTTACCGTCAATGTACAGATTGTTAACTGAAACCAAGCCCTTCTTTCTCCAGTCATGGTATGATATGTCATGCCAGGGAGGCAGAAAACAATGGTCAAAGCATATAGGTGTTTGTACTGATGTATTTGGTAGTTTTAGAAAGCACCTAACCTGGTTTAAAATTCTTACTGACTGTTTTACCACAAAGCATAAATTCTTATAGGACTCTGCCTTTTCGAACTTGGAAAATAACATAGCTGGCAATGAAGAATTATTCACAGAGTTGGCCTCCATCTTAAGCCACAAAGGGGTTGTAAGCGTCTGATTATCTAGGGATCCCTGCTGCCAGAACACTAATGCCCTAACATTGGCAGCCCAGTAATAGTGTTTGAATACCGGCAAGTCCAACCCTCCCACTAACCTAGACTTCTGCAAGTGTGCCTTCGAAATTCTGGCATTTTTGCCATTCCAAATGTAGGACAAAATAATGGAGTCCAAGTCTTTAAAGAAGGCTGCAGTGAGATAAATGGGGAGATTTTGACATAAGTATAAAAATTTGGGAAGGGAGATCATTTTAATTGAGTTTATGCGTCCAATCATTGATAAGGGAAGAATTTTCCAACATTCAATATTTTGTTTTAATTTTGAAATAAATTCTGCGAAATTTAATTTAAATATTAGTTTTGGATCCTTAGGTATAGTCAAACCAAGGTAGGTGAAATGATCATTAACTATTTTGAGTGGAATACTTTGTAAAAAACCTGGTGAATAAGTATTAGAAAGAGACACAAACTCACTCTTTGACCAGTTAATCGTGTACCCCGATATTCTACCAAAAGACTCTATCAACTCAAGAAGAGGGGGAACTGATTTTTCAGCATTGTATAAATACAATATTATGTCATCAGCATATAAACTGATAAGCGTTTCCACTCCTCCAACCTGAAGCCCCTTCACCTGTGGGTGCTCTCTTATTTTTACCGCAAGCGGCTCCAGTGCAATAGCAAAGAGCGCTGGAGACAATGGACAGCCTTGCTGAACCGAGCGTTGCAAAATAAAAGGGGCTGACCGATCACCATTCGTCAAAACAGAACAGCACGGTTCTACATATATCAGTTTCACCCAGGAGATAAAAGTTTCCCCGAATCCAAACCTGCACAGTGACTCAAACATATAAGGCCACTCGACCTGATCAAAAGCTTTATGTGCATCAAGGGACAAAATAGAAGCTCCTTTAATATCACTAAAATCAGAGTAAATAGTATTGAGTAGCCGCCTGACATTAGAAAAAGAGAGTCTACCGGGAATAAACCCTGTCTGGTCAAGATGGATGATAGAAGCCAAATATTTGTTCAATCTAGTAGCCAGGATTTTAGTTATTACTTTGCGATCAAAATTTTGAAGTGCAATTGGCCTAAAATTTGCAGGGTCAGTATCGTCCCTGCCCTTTTTTAAAATTAAAGAAATGTTTGCTTCATAAAGGGTTTTTGGCAGTTTTCCATTACTTTTAGAATTATGCATCATTCTGAGCATAAGTGGTGCAAGAATATCACAAAATCTCTTATAGAATTCTGCGCAGTAACCATCGGGCCCAGCAGCCTTGCCTGATGGAAATGACTTTATGGCATTGATGACTTCCTGCAGCGTAAAGTCTGAATCAAGACATTTCGTCGCAGCGTCACTCAATTTGGGCAATGATATAGAGTCAAAGAAATCATTCAGATTAGATTGCGAAACATTGTGTTTGGAAGAGTAAAGCTCAGAATAGAATTCCCTGAAACGATGGTTTATGTCAGCAGGATTGGTTAGAAGAATGCCTGTTTTTGACTTAATACCACGAATTGCTCTTGAAGCCTGGGAACCTTTAAGCTGTTGTGATAATAGTTTACCGGGTTTATCCCCAAGCTCAAAGTGTTTCTGCCTTAATTTCAAAAGTAAGTTCTTAACTTGGCCACTCATAATATCATTGTATTCATATTTAAGCTTCAATATCTCTTTGTAGTGCTCCGGTGATATAGAATTTTGGTAAATTCTTTCCAAACTAGGAAGAGTGTTGCTAATTTCAAGCAGTCTCCTCTCTCTCTTCTTTTTAATGGCTGAGGTGTAGGAGATTATATCACCACGCAAAACGACTTTTAATGTTTCCCATAGGGTCAAGTCAGACACTTCACCATTATCATTTAATTCTATAAAGTCATTCAATTTAGAGGTTATATTCTTAACAAAGTTGTCATCGCTTAGAAGGTTTGGGTTGAAACGCCAAGAATAAACCTGTTTTGGGAGGGAAATATTTAATGATATTGCCAAGGGGCTGTGGTCAGAGATCAAAATATTATGATATTTGGAATTGGTGATTTGAGAGATAAGGTTAGAGCTAGTAAAAAAATAATCAATCCTACTGTAGGATTTGTGAACATTTGAGTAGAATGAATACTCTTTGCTTGTAGGATGCTGAATCCTCCAAATATCTACTAGACTCCTAGTTTTCAAAAGATTGTTTAGGAGCTTTACCGATGCAATTTCAGGTGCTGGTCGTGTAGATAATCTATCTAAGAAAGGATCTAGATAGCAATTAAAATCTCCGGCTATTATTATGCTTGAGTCACTGTCGTCTGGAAGCAGATCAAAAACCTTTCTGAAAAAATTGGGCTCGTCCGTGTTCGGACCATATATATTAAGCAGGGTTAATGAGAACGAGTTTATAGTGCCAGAGACCAGTACATATCTACCAAGAGGGTCGTTGTTAACAGAAGTTACCTGAAATGGGATATTTTTTCGAAACAATATTGCCACACCACGGGCATGCGAGGTAAATGGTGATTGATATATCTGAGACACCCAATTACATTTCAACCTATGTTGCATATCTGCTTTGATGTGGGTCTCTTGTAAAAAAATTATATCCGCAGAAAGAGATTTCAGGTGTTTAAAAACTTTCCCCCTTTTGACTGCACTACCAAGCCCTTTTACGTTCCATGAAATCAGTTGTAAATCTCTGCCTCCTACATGCATTTTACCTTGTACTTGAGTCATTTTGATAAAAAACAAAAAAATGCAATTACTGTTGCAATACCGAATACAAGTGAGTAAAACATGTGCATCTGAGCCGAACAAGAACAACAACACAGTACCATAACCACCCCCCCTCCCTTACTTCCGCGTCCCCCGAACTTGACGCGTATCTTCCCCTCTTGGCCAAAACAGGAGCTGCTGGACAAATAGTAGGCCGACCCAAGTAGCGCCCTCCACCACAACGTAAATATAGTTTTGAAAAAATTGAAAGTTAGTACCACATTTGAAAAATAAAGTAAAATACGCCTTCAAAAGAAATTGTCCTGCGCCCTGGTGTATCAATAATTGTCATGGTTCTGGACAGTCACTTATCGACACGTAGTTCGAAAAATGGTCAGCAGTTTGTGGCGCATTTAGCACAGAAGAACGAACACGCTCACCTTAAATAGAAAGTAAAAATGTTCATCACGTTCTCTAACCATCTGCCGAAGCACTACGTTCCTTCAATGAACGAGCCGCTTCAGCTGCCGCTGGATCATTGAAAACCTCGGGAATATTCTCCTCCTCATCCCAGTACACATGAAGCCTGGCCGGGTAGCGCAGGTGATGTTTAACTCCTCCGTCTCTCAGAGCTTTCATCACATCTCGGAAGGCACGGCGCTGGCTCATCACTTCGTTGGTATAATCAGGGAAAATTAAAACTTTGTTCCCCTTGTACTCCATTGATTGCGTCCTGCTGAGGCGTAGAATCTGTTCCTTCACCTGAAAATGATGCATGCGAGCCATGATGGTGCGTGGTTTGCCACCCGCCGCTGATTTGGGTTGCAGAGAACGATGCGCACGATCAACTTTCACTGGATGTGGAAAGTGCTGTTTACCCAGCAGTTCAGGAATAAGTTTGGAAACAAAATCAGTTGGTTTTCCTTCTTCTGAATCCTCTTTTATACCAACAATCTTGATGTTGTGTCTGCGGGACCGTGCTTCTAAATCCAGTAGTTTGGTTTGAAACTGGCTGGCGTACTTTGTTAAATCTTCACACTTGGCTTCAAGCACTTCCACGCGTTCTTCAAGTGCACCGGTCGTTTGCTCTTGACTGACCATGCGGTTTTGCAGGTCAGTTTGCACGGAGAGTACAGACTGAAACTTAGTGTCAAAGGCATCAAAGCGTTCATCGAGTCTCCCCAGAATCGTCTCTGACATTTCCTTACACATTTCTTTGCATATCTCGTACATGTGAGTTTTGTCTATGGACGTGATATCTGAAGTGGTAGCCGGAGGTTTAGCAGAGGGCTCGCTGGAACGGCTATCGCTGGCACTGACGTTAGCCCCGCTAGCATTAGCACTGCTGATGTATCCATCGATGGTCTTGGACTTCCCAGGAGGGTTTCTTTGTCGCGACATTTTCAAATTAGCGAGGTTCAACGGATGGGATAGGCAAGCGAGCAAAAAATATCAACTTTTAGACAGTTTTATCGTGGTGTTCGGTAATTTTGCATAAGTTGCGGTGGAGAGCACAAGCTATGCACGTCTACATCCTACGCGTGCGCACTAGCACCCCCCAGCCTTTGGTTCTTTTAATTGTGATGATGTTGGCTCACATTTAACAAAAACCCACCAATTCATCATCTCAACAAATTAGAATATGGTGACATGCCAATCAGCTAATCAACTCAAAACACCTGCAAAGGTTTCATGAGCCTTCAAAATGGTCTCTTAGTTTGGTTCACACGATCATGGGGAAGACTGCTTGTCAATTGTAAGCCTGTGACTTTGCATGGACTGAGCACACACACACGCACATTTCACACATGCACCGGCGTCATATTAACACGGTCTGTTTGCCGGCACTGACAATCATGTATACACGGACTTGTGTAGAATTAGATGCTATTGTATATTTAAATGTGTGTTGTGGTGTATTAAGTCCTGTATGTTGGTATTACCTGGTTTACATGAGTTACAATGCTGATTTCATTTTCCAGCAGGATTTGGCACCTGCCCACACTGCCAAAAGCACTGAAAGTTGGTTAAATGGCCATGGTGTTGGTGTGCTTGACTGGCCAGCAAACTCACCAGACCTGAACCCCAGAGAGAATATATGGGCTATTGTCAAGAGGAAAATGAGAAACAAGAGACCAAACAATGCAGATGAGCTGAAGGCCACTGTCAAAGAAATCTGGGCTTCCATACCACCTCAGTGCCACAAACTGATCACCTCCATGCCACGCCGAATTGAGCCAGTAATTAAAGCAAAAGGAGCCCCTACCAAGTATTGAATACATGTACAGTAAATTAAAACACTTTCCAGAAGGGCAACAATTCACAAAAAAAAAAAAAAAAAAATATTGGTCTTATAAAGTATTCAAATTTGTTGAGATAGTGAATTGATGGGTTTTTGTTAAATGTGAGCCAAAATCATCACAATTGAAAGAACCATAGAAATTGGTTGGAAAACTGTCTTTATGTGACATCATGATTTTCTTGTGTCTAATATACTGTAGATTTAAAATTATTTGAAATGTAATTTCAATGCTTAGAAATTGTTAGGGACCAATCAAGCTCGGTCCCATCCACCAGTCAGCGTTCACACTCACCTGAGTATTGATCAACACCTGTTCCCAATCAGCACCATCACTTTCCAGCACGTAAAATCCATCTCACAACAGCACTCCAACGTCAAGCCTCGAATAGGACAGACCACTTACCTGCTTATCGTCATACCCCATTCCAAGTTTGCGGAAGAGAAGTATACTTATCTGAAAATTGTACAATTCTGTGTCTCTGTTGATCTTCTTCCAGATCCGCTAGATGATTCCGGATCTGATCTCCTAGCTCCTGTGTATCCTCAGACTCGGTTTCCATCCAAGCTGTCTATTCCTGTGAGGGAAAAGGACCAAGTTATAATTACCTTTATCCACTAAGAATCAACGTATTGCACCGCGGCTACTCACCTGCTTACCTCCGATGCCTCGGGTGAACGCTACCAACTTCGCCACAGATTCTCCTCATCACTCATCTCGCACTTTACTCTTGTAAATTAACACTTTGTTTGGATTCACTTCCTTTGTCTCCGAGTGTGTATCCTGACAGAAGGCTTGACCTAAATACCGTCATGGATCCAACACAACCAGATATCACTCCACCGCAGAGCACAGCTGGCCATTCCAACGCTTCCGCATCATCCGCTCCTTTGCTGATGTACATTACTAGCCCGACATCTAGACCAGCGCCCTTCTCTGGCAGAGCGGAGGATTGCAATGGTTTTCTGCTTCAGTGTTCACTGGCCCTGGAGCAGCAACCACATCAATATTCCACAGAGAGATCCAAGATATATTTTATTGTGCAACAATTATCCGGGCCAGCTCTTAGATGGGCAGAAACCCTCTGGTTCCAGGAAACTCCAGTTACAGCAACCTTACACAGTTTTATAACACATTTTAAAGAGGTGTTCGGCCGGCCAGTGGGAGATTCCTCCGTCAGCGATCAGCTTCTGCAACTCCGACAGGGTAAAGATTCAGTATCTGAGTATTCGTTGAAATTCAGAACTCTGGCCTCAGCTAGTGGGTGGAACGAAAAGGCACTCATCACAGTGTTTCGAAGGAGGCTTAATCCCACACTCCGTTTACAACTAGCCATTTATGATGACAACATGGGATTAGAAAAATTTATGCAGCAAGCCCTACGAGTGGATTAGCGATCCCAAGTTTGTTACCGTGAAATTCCGAACCAGGTTTTCACTCCTCATATGAATCTCACTGAACAAGGGGAAACACAAGGGGTGGAGCGATGCAAGTTGAAACCAGCAGATTATCCCAAGCAGAGAGGAAACGTCGCTATGAACTCAAGCTCTGTTTATATTGTGGAAATCCAGGCCATTTTCTACGATTTTGTCCATCTCGTCCTCCTCGCTTGATGGTGAGTTCGATTTTCAAAACCCCCTCCGTATCCTCTCCACTCACGATCTCAGTGACATTAATGTCTCCTAGTTTCAACGTTTCAGTCTCTGCCATTATTGATTCCGGGTCTGCAGGGGATTTCATC